>NC_052394.1:7998807-8301216 GCF_009389715.1 Phoenix dactylifera | reverse complement strand
CTGCCTATGGATACAGTGGAGATGAATTGCATGTGAAAGTGAAATTCATGACCGAGATCTCTCTGAAAAGTCAAAACTTCACCCTGACAATAGTTGATTACGAGTGCAAAAGCATGAGCAGATAAATGATTCATCGTAGGAGCTGGCAGAACATTTTTCAATAAAATATGAAGACAATGTATTAGGGCACGTCACTTGGGACTCCTTTTTCCCTCTTTTTTGAGGTTTGAAAAAGTTTCCTAACACAGTTATTAGAGGAAAATTTTCAAGCACCCTGGTCATTCGCTGGTGTTTCAGGCGTACAATTAGAGGTCAGTTAGCCTCACAAGCTTCTTGTAGAAGATGCGATTATCTCTTGCTGAGTTGCTTTCAAAAAGAGCACTCTGTACCAACTCCTGTTACCAAACACAATGATATAATAGTAAAATTATACAGAGAGAATCATTTTGCTTGAGTGGTCAAACGGAAAATGAGGTGGGAAAAAAAAGCAGCAATTGATATGAAGTTTCAATAATCTAACCTTGACATCCCTGTTGGATAGAAATTTGCCCATGTTGTGAATGACGCACCTCAAATCTTCAACCTGCAAGAGTAAAGCTAGCGTCAACGCAGTAAAGATAGGCAATGGATGGTCGAAAAGCATGAGAGAGGATTGATGCAATAGACCTTGATGTAGCCCACACTGTTTCGGTCAAAAAACCTGAAAGCCTATACATAAAATAATAGGCATATATCAGAACAAATAGTGTAGACATGGATCTGTATGCTGGCATAAGAAATATATCATATTTAGAACGAGACATGGCAGCAAACTACCTGCAACAATTCCTTATCAATAACCTCCTCTTTTACAGACTCTGGTACCTCTCTCTCAGGATGTTTCTGTTCCATCTCCTTGTCAGACTTTTCATATACCTCCGCAGCTTCATCGCTGCTCTTTTCATTTGCAGATTTCTTGCTACTGCCATCTTCTCTTGTTTTTTCCGACCCAGCCTCTAAATCAGCTGCTCCATCCCCAGTATCGTCCTGCCACATGGAAAAGAATATAAGGGAAGGGTAAGGGTAGTGAAAGTGTTAAGTATCAACAAGTCTGAACTATCTCTTAGATGTGCGACCAAAAAACTTGATAAACCCGCATGTTAACTGATATGATATGTATCTGCATCAAAACTTCGTCATAAATTCAAGTGATACTTTTTGTTGTGAAACAACCACTGATTATAATCCTAATATAGGAAACATAAACATAGAAGTGTATTTTATATGTTTTTCTGGATAGTGTAGCCAAGCCTGAGAGCTTCAATGAAAAAAGAACCATAAAAGAACAGTGAGAAGTAATAAGTCAATGATATTAGATGCCTCTGACCACTCAACTCACCAACATGCATTATCATTGTTGAGACCGTAACCAACAACCTAACCTCATTATTCCAATGATCAAGTTTATCATTCCTTACCATTCCATCTTAATAAACTCCTATACCATATCAGATCCTGGTTGAAACACGAAAAAGATTTAACGAGAAGTGGCTTTCAGAAATTAATTACGATGCCAGCATTAAATGGAACAGTGCTCTTTACTATTATATCGAGGGCACACTACTGAAAGAAAAGCACAATGCTTATTGCCTTGATATAGCTACACCATATTGCCAGTGAAAATCTCACTTATTACACACCAAATGTATTCTTACATGAACAAACTGTTAACAGGATCTAGCTTTGATCCTCATAGTGTTTTGCTCCTTTTCATCAGTGTAAAGAAACCATTTAGTTCTCATAGAATGAAAAGAATATAAACTAGCAAGTTCTAAATAACACCAAGATGGATACAAGTTTTCACAATAACCAACTGGACAGAACATATGCATTCATAGTTCTTTAAAATTTAAGACTGTCCAGGCTATTTAAAATTTAAGACTATCGACTTTGCAAAATCATGTTCTTTAAAAAATATATATAATAAAAAAAACTTGCCTCCTGAGCTTCATCGTTTGATGCTGCAGCATCATCCATTTCCTGATCCTCTTCAAAAATCTCCTCTGGATCTTCTAATTCTTCTTCTTGTTGTTGTTCTTCTTCCTCTATAACATCATCCTCTGTTCTGTTTTCTATTTTAGGTTTCTCTGAGCCAGCTGCAGAACCATCTACATCCTTTTTCTCCTCATTACCCTGGGTAGAAGTATCTTGTATTTCAGCTTTATGACGTTCATTTTCTACTGGAGAGTCATCACTGGTCTTAGGACGCTTTATGGACGACTTCCCCTTCACACTTCCCCGATCAGAATCATCATCTCTCTCTCTTTTGTGTTGATTTCTTTTTGAAACAAGCTTTTTCCGCAATTTCTAAATACAAAAGAGCATCCCAGCACATGCCCATTAATCAGGAAGTCCGATGATAGCAGATAATAAAAATATAATGTTATGTTTCTTATTCTACCTCAAGAAACGACAAGATGCGACACCCCATTTGGTACTGAAGCATTTCATTGAATGACTCGGCGAATAGCGAAAGCTACAGAAAGTTATAATGTCATCAAGTCAGCATTATGTGTTTAAAAACATTGAAGGGTAAAAAATAAGAAAATAAAGACTCCAATTATGGTAGCAGGCTATTTAGTATCTGAGAACCAAAAATATAATTGTATCAATCTCACTGTAAATATTCATCAACCACACAAACATAATATTTGATGCTATATCAACTAAGACTATTACCACAAGATGAACTGCTGTTTTAGCATTCGCCATCTTATAAATTTAACAGGAGAGAAGAGCAGATATAGCAAACCCAAACCAATTGGAAACAGATCTATGACCATCTAAGGTCATGGATAAATAGGGCGATCTCCATTAAGAGAGAACCCAACCGTGCGAACTATCGCCTTTAAGAGACAGTGCAAACTAGGCGGGCTCACGAAGAATACCAACCTCAAACGTTGATTCTTCAATGTCTTTGTCATTATAATCCAAGAGTCCATCCAATGAGAGAGACAACGAGCGTATCTGCAGGATAAGAATCTAGAATGAGACAACCATCCCGTAAAAGTTCTCTTGAGATTCTGAGAAATACAAATGAATACAGAAACCTAGGATTTAATTCCACATACTTTAGATCCCTTGCTCCTTTTGGCCTGCAGGAAAAAACCAGGGTGTTTGGGAGGTTCTTCAGAATTCCCCTTCTCCTTCCCTTCTTTACGTAATTTTTCTTTAGACTCATGCTTCACATCTTTATTCTTCTTCTCTTTCTCATCTTTTATTCTCTTCTTGGTATCCTGACCATCTTTCTTAGAATCCTTTTGCCTTGCAAACTCAGGCTCACTGCTACTCTTAGAGACTCCTTCGTCTGCCTTCGAACTGTTATCACCTGACCTGCTCTCCTTATCTTTCTTCTCTTCCTTTATTTTCTTTTCACTCAAGCCTCCTTTCTCAACAGCCAACGTTTTAGATACCTCTGTTGTCTTATTTGCAGAGTTATTACTCTCAACTAATTCCTCATCTTTCTTTCCAGCTTGACTCATTGCATTGTCTTGTTTGCTCGCTACAGCATTTTGGTTAGTTGCTTTCATGTCCTTGTCTTCAGAAGCCGAAACCTTTCTTTTAATCACCTTTCGAACAATTTTCTTCTTTCCAGGTGTCTTATCCCCAGTTGCTTGCAGAACAGCTGTTCCAGACTGTTCTTTCTTGTCATTAGCTTGGTCATCTTGAAGCTCTGGTTCTTTCTCCGGTTTCTTCTCAGATTGAGAGTCAGAAGTTTCTATGGTCTCATCTTCCTTCTGAGCAGATTTACTCCCAGTTACCCTTCTGACAACTTTCTTCCTAACAGACATTTTAACATTCAGCGGCTCAGCTGAACTCTCATCTTCCTGAGCAGCATTTTCTTGCTTACTTTGTTTATCTCCTTCATCCTTGACATCCATCTTTTCATCAAGCTTGACAGCTGAGTCCACAGTTGCTGCAACTACTTTAGTACCCACAACCTTCGTTTTCACTACCTTCCTGACAGTTTTCTTCTTCGCAGAAGGCTTTTGAACCTCGGCTGCTGGGTCAACAGAGGACCCATCATGAATTATCTTTTCATCAATTTTGATTTTGTCATCCACAGCTCCTTTTATTTCCTTCTCACTAATGTTTTCATTTAACACAGGTTCTTTGCCTTCCTGCTCGCCTATACTTTTCTTTGATCCACTGATGTTATCTGCATTTACTTCAACGTTCTCGTCTGGACAGACTTCAGCTTTAAGACTTTTAGCAGAATCATCTTCTGCAGTTTTGCTATGACTCTCATCCCCTAATGTTACAAATTAATTATAAACTCCAAGAAAACAACTTAAAGCCAAATAAACAACTAGCAGTAAACAGAACAGAAATTGAAAATATCTGGACCTTTTACACCATGGACAGCTTCCTTCTTTTCAATAGATTTCTAAAAGAAAAGAAGAAACAAGATTGAGTTGCACATTTTTCACACCATAATAAGTTATAGCTAAACAGGTACATAAATAACAACTAATAAACCTTCTCCTGTTTTGTGGCCAGTCTCTGTTCCCTCTCAGCCATGTCCTCCTTATGGGCAATCCATTGGTTTCGCCAGAGATCCACTGAAGGCAGGCATTCGGATAGGTCCGGTACAAACAACACAGTGACTTCTTTATGACTAAAGAATCCATCCTTTCCCACTCTATCATAGTGTATCTGCCACAATAATTTAAAAACAGGGTATATAACTCGAGCAACAAAAAAGTGACGGAGATTTCAGTCAATCAGATGCATCTAGAATGGGAAACATGGAACTTATAATACAGGGAACAATTTTCCTTTCCGTTCTCCTTGAGTGTGTGTGCGAGCATTATAGAATATTGAAGACACAAAAAGGTGAGATACAAATATTGTCCACAGCTTTGAAATGTAAGAATATCTGCATACTGAAATTTGATGTGTAAATGAAATGCATGCTGGAGCAACCGGTCATAGACAAAAACCAAGGCATAGTAATTCTAAGTTAAACAGAACTAGTTAACCTACAATAAAATCATACAACAAAGAAATACATCACAGCTTACAAGTCTTTGAGAATAGTTAATAATGGAAGGAAATGTGAATATGACTTCGCAGCAAATATACTGGTGCTAAGGAGAGAAAATTGGCATCTAATAACTTAGAATAGAAAATCTGAAACAAGTTTGAACGTGGTCATGATATATGATTACTAAATTCAGACGTAAGAACAATATCAACATGCTCCAGGCACACCTATGTAAAGTTTTTATATGTATAAACCATACAGACTCATAGAAAAGATGGAAGAATGTAAAAATGTTAACATAGTAATGAATGATATGTTATAATATATACAGACATCAGTACGCAACTATGCCAAGTATCTCTAATAACCCTTTCAAAATCAAGGGATATAACAGAATTCAATACAACAGACCAACTATGTGAAAAATAGTGGATATGCCAGCAAAGAAGATGCAACTGAGCAAAATTTGTAACTAAGGAAGTTGCACAAGGCTAGGTCCAACCAAGGCAGGAAACCTATAGCTGCAGGGTTAAACAAATGATCAGTTAAAAGGGTAATATAAGCAATGGACGACAGCAAACTTAAGTTACTGATGATGAAGGTTGATGGCAAGATGCACTGGATGACGAAATTGACTTGCCGCAAGGACTGGTTGGTGGAGTTATTTGTCAACAATGTGCTAGCATGGAATCAAGGTTTTCTTTTTACCGAACAGTTTGGCTCAATTTGAATGAAATCATCCAGGCTACTCCAAAATGGAGGGTGGATTGAGAAGTTTGAGGGTGGATTGAGGTTGGTTCACCTTGAACCAATCCGAACTGCTCCCCAGCTGAGCAGTACACCTAGTACCAATTGGAAGTGGGTTAAAGGGTCATTCATTTTTGTTTTTGACTGTCTGAATTGATGCATTGCAAGAATTCTTAAGTCACCAAGAAAAGGGGAAAATATTGGGGCACCAAAAGAAAATAAGGTGAGCGCTATGAGGTAGCGTACGCAACAACTAACGTTCATGCCATGCTATAAGAATTTCGAAGAAAAATTAAGTAATAACAAAATTGATAAGCAAGCTGGCACCTGGTTCATGGTAATTGATGATAGTAATTATCATTGGAATGATTTTGGATTGCCAGTGTTACCATAGTTAAATGATATTATAAATATGCTCTCTTCTATTTATTTAACACATCTTTTAAATGCATTTTACGCTGCAAGTTATGAGATGTTATGTGATATTTATGCATGTTTATGACTTCAACATATACAGAAAAACTTGACTAGGGCCCTTAACTCGATATTCCCACCTTAGCTCTAATAGAAATAATCATTCAGAGAAAAAACATGATTAAAAAAAACACAAAATCAGAGTTTGGACTCCAAAAAATCCATAGACAGGGTGTTTGAAGCACATCTACACATACCAATCAAAACCCTTTGTTGGCACGATCCTTGGTACCGTGTGTGCCATACCTGCCCTTGATTGACTCTATATCGATTCTCAGTATTTTACACCTTGTGTGGAACCAAACAGAATGATTTAGGCTAATAATACAAGCACCTACCACACAAAGTCAATTTTCGGCAATAAAGGCAGGAATAGAACAACAGTGGAACATCCCAAGATACTGACCAGATTCATGCATAATTAAACAACATAAGTTTATGAAGACAAAAAGAATACAGTTGGAATTAAAAACGCAGTAGTGGTTGAGGGAAATAATCTTCCAATAGTCGCCAAGCAAAAAAGATATATAAACCATGGTGCAAGTATCTTGAAACGATGAGGAGAAACCTTCAGCTGTGTAGATGCCAAGGAAGCAAAAACAAAGACTGCAAGTGTAAATAGTGTTTCAGAAGTAACAGGTGGTAGATAGAACAAAACTCAGAAGAATCACCAGGTAGAGTGAAATTATGTTCTATTCCTGCAAAACTATAGATAACCAAAGCAACACATAGTTCATGAGTCAGCTTTCTTTACTGGCTGTCAGCCTAACATCAGCCCCCCACCCTTCTTCAACAAGGCATGGGATTGGTATCAGCAAAGATCGAAATTTGCAAATTGCACCAATACATGATATGAAATCAAGAGGTGAATCAAAATAAAAGGCATAGAACAAAGAGAACAGGCGACAATGATGGCTTTGGAAGGTGTTCAAAAGTTAAGAAATCAACCAAAAGTTGGTAAATGTGTTAACTTATTAAGCTTACGATCTGCAGACGATGCTGAGCTCTGGAACAGAAAACACAAGATCTTGATTAGGAAAGCCAAATAAGAAATCAAAATAACTGCATTTAGGGTCAATCAAATACCAGGTTGGCGTAGTAGTAAGGCAAATTCTACTGAACGAGCGGTTAACAATCAAGCAAATTTAGAGGAATCACAATTAAGCGGGATGCAAATGATTCACCATTCAATTACAAATTTGAGATGGTTTTGAAAACAACAAACATCTAAACGGCACAATGGTGAATGATATACAGATTGAGGTTTAAGAAGATCACTTAATTTTTTTCTAGCAGTTTATTCAATAAAAATCTGAAATTAATATATGCCTAATGACTAGGAGAAAAACACTTGCATACCCACTTATAACAGTGAAGATATAACAGTGAAGATGATCATTATGATCGACTAAAACATAAAAGCCATGGTGCCCATTACTTGTGGATGAATTGTGTGTCATATTGACTTGTTAAAGTTAGAAAATAAAATATTATCACGAGAAATTTGAAAATACAAGGGAAAAATATTATCGAAATCAAAATGGAATAGATCCAAATCATCCAATGTTCCAACAGATGTAAAAATGAATATAATCACCACTATGACATTTTTTGTTAATCATAGATCTACAACAGTGAAAAATGAAGAGAAAGAGGAAGAGAAAGAACCACATGGATAACAGCCGTTCTTGAAATGTTGAATGATTAGTAACTCACTATACTCCCTTGAGACTCATGGAAAACTTTAAAGAACTGTAACAAGGATATGATTAAAGAAAAAGAAATAAACAATGATGGATGCAAGAACAAGTAAAACTAACATGAGTATTTTTGTGCATTTGTATTTTATAACAGGACAAGTATCTTTTAAGATATATCTGCATTCCAAGAAGCAAAGATGCTGCATCAATAGTGGTTAAGTGATGAATTAACTAGATGGCAATGGATTGTGCAACAACTAGCAGAAAAGGCTTTGGATTTAAGCAACCAAATTTGTGAACAATCATGAATAAGAAGAGACCTAAGATAATATAGAAAGCCACAGATAATAATGATTTGGATGGTCATGACACCGGATGCAGCGCTAAATGGTGATGAATGTCATAAAGGATTGATTAAGTCAACCCTTTTGAAAATGTCCATTAAAAATTTGTGATGGTTACTGTTGAGTGGAAGCATATATAGTCCACAACCAAAAGAGGTAACATGAGAAAGCTTTGAATGTGTATATTGACAGCTTTAAGTAAATGCATGTTAAAACATGCAAGTCAGTGACTATTTCTAAGAAAACTGGAAACATGCAATACAATCAACCTATAGTTATTAATTCCTTATGCCTGCCATAGATGAGTTAGATATTGATATTAGGAAGATAACACTGGTGCTTTTCACATAATGGAGTCATAGCAGACGGAACCAGATGGTTGACTAAATGCAAGATTGCCATGTGATTCTTGAGTAATAAGACATCCCACAATATGATATTAATTTGCCAAATAGTTATTTTAAAATATTACTCAAACTCACAAATCCATATAAAGGATAATATATGCAAGGTGATGCCCAACTTTTAATTCAGATTAAAGCATGAATGTAATTAAATGATGATATAAGAAACAACGGAATAATCATGAAGATGATTTAGTAGAAGATGTGATAATATGAACCATACAAGTTTTAGTGCTCATAAAGTTTCTTCAAGGACATAAAAACTTCTAATTACTCTATGCAAAGAAAAATGATGCTTTAGTGAAATTTGACGCCCTTAACAAATCTATGGTAATGCTTGCCATTATTAGGCACAGTAGAAGGTGTGCTTGTTTTGGAGTTTAGACCAAAAAATTATATGGGTAATAATATAGACCAAAGTTTCAGAATTCATAACTCGTAGCAATAAAATAACATGGACACATACAAAAGCATTACAAATATGATGGCATTAAGATAGATATGTCACCAAATATGGAAGATCGAAGACAAAGAGGAAAGACATAGTGAGGTATATAGATACTCAAGAATATAACCACATGGGATAACGTAAGAGGCACAAAGAAGGTCTTTTGGGTTTAAGGTCCAAAAAAGTAGAAAACAAAAAGATTTCCGAGACTTGGATGTTAGTGGTGTGTGGCTAAGTTTAGCAGATACTTAAAAAAAAAAGGAAAGAGAGGTGTGTAGGATGGGAAAAGGCAATTGAAGCCATACAATACCATGGAAAAGTTTTATATGAAATCTTGAACAGGAATGATTTCTCCTTTTTTTTGTTGTGCTCAGGATGCACCTTAACAGGCATGAATTATGAAAATAACTGATTAATCTGACTCCAAAAGGATGGGATAAGGCTTATTGATTGCAAATAGTGAAAGAAAGAACAAAGGTGTCAAGTTTCATTTCAAGTATCATTCTGCATATGGATTTAGCAGAGTTAGCACTTCCACAAGTATTAATAATGTCCCTGTACATTAAGCTTACCAATAATCCCTATGAAGATTTTCAAGATGAATTTGGAAATTTTGAACAACAAATGAAACAAAAAAGATCCAGCATTGAATGCAGCGCTCATAGAGATTTACAAGGCCAGACCAAAATGAGCAGTACCTAGCCGGTTAAAGCCATGGTAAAAGAAAGAATGATGGTTCATTCTGGGATAAAGATTTAGAGGTTTCAAAAAACTTGGGAAATGAAAGAGAGTCCCATGGCACAAGCATGGGAAGCAAAGATTCATAAAACCAAGCCCAAATAACAGGAATTAGATTTAATATTAATTGGACACAATCTGAAATTTTAAAAAGATAAGAGTTTACCCATCATCTGAAGTAGTTTAATTCATCATGGAATGCATAGTTCCATATGCATATGAGATTTAATACCGCGCAACTCAAGGATATGCAGGTTATGAATGCCCATAAATCAGCTAATAGCTGACAGACATATCCATAAAGTAAACAATCAATGCATTATTGGAAAGAAGTAAGTGCACAATATTGTTCTTTTTTTCAATTCGATCAAGATATTGGGTTATATGAAGGCATATGATGCATATAAGAAATTTCTGAACCCGTTGAACAGATTAAAATGTATGTGTACAAGTAGTCTTGTCACATATACAGAAATAGGCTTGCAATTAAAGACTCGTTTGGTTCGCGAGAAAAGAAGGGAGAAAAGTATGGTCAACGGAAAAATGAAGAAAGACCTCTTGTTTGATTGAAGTTTTCAAAGAAGAAAGATAGGATAGTAGCATTCTCATGTGAATAAAATTCCCATGTTTATGGGGGAAAAATCTATGAGGGATGTGAAAAAGCTACTTTCCCAGTGGTTGGAAATTGAGATCTTTTTTTTTCCAAAACTATCCTTTAGCCATCAAAATTCATGGATAAAGTCTTTCCCTTTATTAAGGGTATAATAGATATTTCACACAACTTTCTCAGAAAAGTAAATGCTCAACCAAATATAAGATACTCTGAAATGTACCACTTTTTCATCATCAACCAAATAACACAAAACCATTTTCTCAGGCATCATATTTCTAGGAATCAGCTTCTGAGAAAAAATATTCCGACGAGGAAAAATTCTTCCCACGAACCAAATGAGTCCTAAGGATCAGAACATTAATTTTGGGTAGGGGGGAGGGGGTAATGTTGTTATAGTAATGCACATAACAACAAAGATGAAACAAACTTCAGAACAATAAACCAGAACAAAATGACCAATTAGAATTAAGATGTATCAGCAAGTAAAAAAAATACAAGAGAAGCAGAGCTTTTATGTTACCTCATAACAACCAATGATCTAGCAGTCTCACTCAAATATATTTCAGGTTCCAAGGGAAAGAAAACATGCTGTCATATCTATTGGCATGTTATACATGATACTATCAAGAATTCAAGATCATATCACCATTTTCAATGACAACAATCATGGCACATACCCACAAAAATATCATAGCAAGTAAAGTCATGTTCTCTAAAAAGATAAGGTACAAAATATACCTCAAGGAAACGATTCCAGTTCTGGCAATTATGCAAATCAAGTTGAGTTAGATCTTTGACATATCTGTCCAAAAATAAGATCACCTTTAATTTCAGTGAATAAAAGTATCTATAAAACTACACAAATAACATATTATTTGTTAATGTAAATAATATGCACCTGATAGCTGTTTCAATCAGGGAAGAATCATCAACTGATGGATCCCCACCATCTACTGTTGCATTCCATGGGCCTCCAATTGCCATAAAAGCACGATCCTTCCTAAGAATAGCAAACTTCAGGATGTTGTTGAAGTGGATTATCCTCTCATCAGCACTTTTATCCGAGCATAGCTCATTCAAAGCATCACCACTGATTCCACTCATCAAGATAACCTGAAACAAGAGACAAGTAAATGCAACAAGTCAAAAGGCCTGGCTATAATACTGCTTCTGAAGTTTGGTCTAACATGAAAATCTTTAACTGAGGTTATAGATGCCAATAGAAACCCACTGCAGCCTTCACAAGTTAGATGTTTCTATCCATAGAATATATGAATTCATGAAAGACAGACATTCTAGATTTCATTCAAATAAACATAATGAGCACCGACAACCTTAGCACAGATTGCCCATCATGCGACAGGAATATTTTAACAATCAGAAAGCATAAACAGCTAAAAAGAAGAGGGAATCCCATGTTTATAGCTGCAGGTAACTTTAGCATGAATATTGCCACATAATAATTTATGATTATATAAGATCCTCAAATTTGAATATAGGTAAAAATTTACATGAAATCCATGAAAAATTAAACAGTGAGATGCTCATTTCAGGATGTAGATCAAGCTTTTTTTGTACATCTACATAGGCACAGCTACTTAACGTTCATATGTAACAGTGCAAAACAGAATGTAGAACTAAAAATACAATCAGTATGGTCCTAATTAACCTAATTTACAAAGTTAATGCCTACCAAGATAAATAATTCTTTCAAATATAAAATCTACCTTGGCATTCCAAACAGCAGCTCCACCCTTGGATTTCAATAATTCATCCGAGGAAACTGTCCCTTTTTCCACAGCTTTGTCATCTACTTCTAAAAAGTCATGCTCAAAGCTGCTCCACACAAGGAAAAAGTTAGTTCCATTAACATAGATATAGCATAGCCAATACAATTTGCTAGCATAATCAAACTCATGCAAATGTTGTACATAAACATATTGCAATCAACACCTAATTGAGAGAGAAATTTCAGAAACAGAAAATACCTGACAGGAGTATGAAGTGAAAGATTCAAGCTTTCCCTTGGCCAGTTTAAAATAACCTAGAGATGATTACAATGCTTTCAGGTAATAACGAACATAAGCTGAAAGTCTAATAGGTCATGCGACCAATGAGAAAGGCAAATTTTTAGCAAAATAAGGTCAAACCTTGGAAAAATCTGGAGCTATCGCTAACCGAGGGTAACGTTTACTCAAAGACAAGTAATCCCTTTCAACATCCACCAAGCAGAATGGATAGACCTGTCAAGACCACCAGAATTAGAACAATTTAAATAATACCAAACAGTCTGATAGCATTGCCTCTCGTCAAAGAAACCAATTTATTTATTTCAGAGATTAGCTGAACATGAATCATTCACATAGTGCAAAAAGACATATACAAAACTAAAATAATGAAAATAAGGAAAACTAAACAACAATTAAAAAGAATAGGCTAGCATTAAGCATATAATAGAACAATCCACCGTGAGGCTGCTTCTTCTCATTTGTGTTAAATGCCTGGAAGATATTTTTAACTTTTGACAGAATTCTGTCAAGAGAGATAAGTGCAAGGCCTGATTACTAATCACGAACACGAAGAACAGAATGAACAAAGACTGCTGCCATGACATGAAGCCACAAATTGAGTGCAGTTTGCAACTAAGAACGAGGAGGGAGAGAAGAAAGCAAAGGCATCAGTCTATGAATCCAAAGTTTCAACAAAAATTTAACAAACATCAAGGTCATCTCGGAATAAATTCGTTAACAAAATACAAAGCAGCCAAATTGAAAATACTGAGACAAGGACAACCAGGAAATTTCCCAGATGTGAATGGAACAGAGGGATTCAAGAAGACCTCATCACCAAGCACCCATAACCGAACAAGTCTACATTAACATTGAACGCAAAGGCCGTGATTCCTTTACCTTGCAGATATATTCTCTCTTTTTTTCTTTAACAGGTGAACGATGCCTTCAGGATAACAGAGTAAACAGTTAGTTAAGATAGCTGCACCACAAATGAAGCAGCAACCTATTATAGCTATAGCACGGTACAAAGAGAACATGAAGGTCCACCTATGCACAGCCTCTCGACGTGGTGACACTCGACGGGGCGAGACACGACGTAAAGGTTTTTCATCCCTCAATGTAGAAGAACCTCGGCGATCTCTAGCAGCTCTTGGTGGAGTCCGTTCCCGCCTAGAATCAGGTAGATGCTTGCGATCTCGTTCTCTATCCTTGTCCCGGCGCTCGCGAAGACGACCCCTTTCACGTACTCTGTCTCTTTCACGGTCACGCTCCTCCCTTTCCCGTTTCTCTCTCTCCCGCATAAGCTCCCTACGGCGTTCCTCCTCTCTTATCTCAAGTTCTCGACGATAGGCATTCCTATCATCCTTCCGTTCCTCAAGCATAGAGACCCCAAGGCTTGGATGTGCACGTGATAAAACGCTCCCCTGATAATCAGACTCCAGTGACGGGCCACGAGGACCTTTTCCAGCAACATAATCCCGACCAGGGGGCAAACCAACCCCATAACCAGCACTGGATGACCCCTGTGCATAAATGAGTTCGTCCACATTTCTCCTCGGAGCTCCCCCTAAAATGGAAGCTGCATGTTGACCACCATAAGGAGCACTCCCAAGAATAGATAAACTGCGAGGATCAGTGTCCATCCTTCCACCATATGAACCAACCTCTTGGGGTCCATGATGTATAGGAGCAGCTCTTACTGCATAGTAATCAGCTTGTCTGCCACAAATGTATATCCTACTCAGTGCAATAGGAGTTATAATAGTTCTTGACTAAGCAAAACAGTAAGTCGTTATCACTGACACCGATACAAACAAAAAAAATGTAATATAAAAGGTTCCATAAAGGTTCGGATAATATAACCAGCCGAAATACTGAGTCCAGTTAAGACGTATTCAACGCAATACACACAATCAGCCGTGCACTCAAACATAACAATTCTTTTAAGTAGAACACTACAGATGTGATAAATTGCAGAAGGATATAGAACACGACACTACATAAAGTGCATGAAGCTAACATACCTAATGTCGGAACCAGACTGCAGAGATTGAGCTTTCAGCATTTGCTGTTGACGAAGTAATGATGCCTTGTAAAAGTGTTAAAAAAAGGTGCTTCAACATTTCAGAGATTAAGTACATACATCAACTTAAACTAGAATTTGGGGGGAAGCCATCAATACCTGGTCTATGTGATCATGCATCTCAGACTGCAGCAATAAAAAAAAAAGAAAAAAAATTACAACAAGAGTATTAGATGAGACGAATGTAATTCAGAAATAGCCAAGACGAAAAGGGAAAAAAGACAATGGATTATTAAAAAAAGGGGAAAGATAAACCTGATGTGGATGGCTGAGAGAGACAGAATCGCCATATCTTCTAGCTGAATCACTCTGCAACTCCCTCCCAATATAAGCACCCTGATGCTCACCGTAAAGCCTCCTGTCCATCGAAGCATAATCAGAATTTTTCACTGAAGAAAACTGGTCGCCTTTCTGGGTATATCCACGATTTGATGCTGAAAGATAGTCATCACTAGTCATTCCCAAACTGGAGCCTAGAGCTCCAGATGAAAATTTAGATGACTCTGCCAGTGCAGAAGGATAAGTTGCTCGACCCTGAAGGCTCGATGAAGCTGCTGCTTTACCACTCACTCCACCAACCTGCACAGAAAAGATGCTACATAGAACAATTGTAGGCCTATTATGAAATTAATCATATTAAAACATGATAGTCCAACAAGTAATTTGATATAGATATATTTAAAAGCAGCAATGATATGATAAGATCCTGTAGCAATATAAACAAGTGAAGGACACAGCTAATTGCTACTAGCCAGGTGGCGAGTGGCGACCATAGAGTTTCAGGGCAACAACGGAGGCCTACTCCCTGATGCAGCATCACGCAATTTCCAAGTTAGAAATGCTAATAATAAAAGTAATTCCTCAAGGATTCTTTACCTAAACAGCCAAATTTAAGAAATTAATTGTATAAAAAAAATATAATCGTCCTGTGCAATGTTTTTCAAAATTTCCTAAGGCTTGCTCAGTATTTGTTTTATGCTATTATATGAAAATTTGTAGATCGGCATGGTTGAAGAAATCAGCAAGATAATTTCATGGCCCCCCATATCAGTTCTTAAACTGGCCAACTGGTCTACACTCTTACTATCTTTCCTTTTTGTACAGTCTGTTTTTACCAGTCACGCCTGCCCCATGATCACGTCTAATTATAACCTTGTCAGCTTGTTCTGCCCTGCGGAAGTCTGAAAAAAACAGCTTGGACTGTTACAAAAATATGAAAATAATTGCATAATTATTGTGTGCACCTAGCAACATCCATCTCAGGTGCAGTACTTTGAAATCCTGACCACAAGCCTAAGGGCACAATAGCTGTTGCTTAAAAAAGTCCATTTGCAACTTCTTTTAAAAAAGTTACCTCCTGAAAAAATGAAGTGTTTGGTAATATCATTTCAGAAATGCTTCTGGAGAAGCAGAAGTTCAAAAATCACTTATAGAAGAAGGTAGGAAAAACTAACTTCGAGCTGCTTCTTTTGTGAGATTGCTTCATATCTTTCAAATACGGTAAGCCCATCCATAAAAAGGTAGTCATAAAAATGCGATTACCAGACACCAAATATGTCAAAAGTACTTTTGATCAAGATCTTTTAAAAAGCAGAAGCAACATGAAACATGCCCTAAATTATTTGATCCTATTCACTTGTCCAAAACTGTCGTATCAATTCAGCACATGATTAGGTAGTAGATGTCCAATTCTCACTAGTGCTAGTATATGAAAACTACAGTTAGCTTTAATTCTTTAAACACAAAATCTATTGATGGATGTAGAAAGAGCAATACATGCATAACCATATCCATGTAAGCATTTTGTTAATGGATAGTGATACAATTAAAAGTTACAACTAATACTAGTGTTTGTATCAGTGTTTGCTTTAAATAATAATGATTATGAATTAAACATGGATTACATTCATATTTGATGCAAGCATTAATGCACACATTGATGGATATGACTCAAATCTAGACTTACACGAGAGGTGAAAAGAGGAGTTCTGACCCACGTCTACACCAATATTTCTAGGCCTTGAGCCTTCTAGATGATTGTCAAAATCAATCATGTGGGTCAAATACATAGGGCTGAGAGTACGTTGGTACAAGTATAGTGCTACAGATTTCTCGCTATTAGAATGTGTTAATATATAAATTTTGTATTGGATTTTGCTTTAGACTCTAGATCGAGGTTCCAATATAGATGAAACTATATGCATGCAAGTCCACGGAAAAGTAAATGACAAATGTATTAAAAGGACAACAACCAAGGCTGAACGGCTTTTCTGAGAAACTAAAAGATGTACCCACCAATTTCAGAGATCATACAGCTGCGCTTTCAGCGGGTAGGAATGCCTATTTGATTTATCATATGATACCACCACTAAAAAAAGTTCATGATGACGACAATGTTCTCCAAGGTATGAAGAAATAAAGAAATATGAAGAGCCTTCATTCAAATAAGATATCAAAGACAGGAGAAGATAAGCAGCAAAATGAATTTATGCTCTAAATTTCCTTTGAAACTCAAAGGCAAGGATTCTCTACCTAGGAGTTATTAGAGTCCTACATCACCCAGTAGTTGTATCCTCTGGTAATCATGTTACTGCCCAACAGAAACTTATATATGATGAAATAGGTTTATGATGCACAAAAGTTCTAAGATAGGATAACTAATCCTGCTGATTAAAAAAGTTGCACCTGATGGTATTTTCATTTTATAAAGCTTGCGCACTGCAGATGAAGAATGTTGCAACTTTGGGTGCATTAAAAATTAGGCTTTAATTATTAATTGCAGTGTAGTAATGGGTGGTGATATTGCCAAAGCATATTGTTGTTTCAAGAGCAAAAATTTATACAGAAGAAAATAGAAGAAGAAAACAAGGAGATGAAAAAGGAGGAAAAAGAGACTTACCAATAAAGAAATGGCTGGTTGTGTATTCTATCCAAAAAACTTTCTTGACTTGTTTTATTTACATTTGTTTTTATTTTTCTGATGAAAATTTTTATATTTTAATTTACATTTTAGTCAAACCTTTGTAACTCCAACATACCAAATGTACTTAAGCTGAACTCAAATGGTTGAGCCCTAACTGTAAAGGGTACTGTTTTTGAACCTTGATACTAAAGATCATGGGAACTTGGCAAGACTTGGTCATATCTTCTCCGAGTATAACAGTAATCTTTTATGTACAAAAATAGCATTGATGTATCATGTAACAAAAAAATGATGCAACATGATTACCAAGTCTAGAAAAAGCAATGAAACATCAATATGTACAGTAAACTGTCTGATGATTGAATATGCAGAAGCCTTAATACATACATAGAAAAAAATTTACATGATTCAGATATCATGACCATATATGCCAATCGAGATAAATTCATTTACTGTACAAAAAGTGTGACCAAAAATATTTATTTAATCATTGACGTATATTCTGAGATCAACAATAATATGGTTTTAAAAATTAATAGGAAAAATTAAATTGCATGATCAAATTATCTGCCATAAAAAAGACATTATCAAAATTTGGACCTGTTGAGCACTGCTCAAGGTAGAAGACCCATAAACAGAAGCATATGGTCCTGCATACTGGGATGCTTGAGAAGGATGGTTCCTATACGCACTCATATCTGTATCTTGTGCAGCACCCATGCCCATCACTGAAGATTGTCGAGCAACCAATGCATGCTGAGGTCCACTTTCTGTACCACCCACCTGATTCACAGGATACCCACTTCCAGGCTGCAATAAACAATATCATATCAAGGTAAATGACGCCTAATCTCAAAAGGATAAATGCAAAACAGCGTCAATTCAAAGTAATCGAGCAGAATTCTTTGAAGTAGGTTGGCGAAGAACAACAAATTTATTCTTACGATTTGCCCATATGACTGTTGCCCCCCATATGACTGTTGCCCGCCATATGACTGTTGCCCGCCATATGACTGTTGCCCTCCATATGACTGTTGCCCGTCATATGACTGTTGCCCGCCATATGACTGTTGTCCGCCATATGACTGTTGCCCATAGGGATTACTCCCCTTTGAAGGATACATCTCCTTCTCTCTTCCAACCAAATGATGCCCTGCTTCCAAAAACAATAAAAATTTAATTGTTCAGAAAAACATTAACAGATAAGCAATCAATCTATGATTATGGAATGCAAGATGGTTGATTAACACATCTTAGTCGAGTGCGCATCAAATCCTACATTTTTTTCTTTACATAAATTCACCCATGAATCCAGATTAAAACTATACAAAGCCCTGCTTCCAAAAGCAATAGAATTTTAATCTTTCGTACAAATATCAACAGATAAGCAATCAAGCAATCAATTTATGATTATGGAACCCACAATGGCTGCTTTACACGTCTTAGCTGACTGCCCATCAAAACCCTAGATTTTTCTTTCGTTACCCAGATTCATCCGTAAATCCAGATTAACTTTTTCAACAAAAAAAAAAGCGACGAAAAAACCCTGTGACGAAAAGATTCATCGCCCCAATTCATAAACGAAGACGCAGCGCTAAATTTTTTTTAAAAGAAATCAAAAATCTACAAATTTTATGCGCGCGTAAAGAGAGCACGAATCATAGATCGGTATCGAAATCAGGAGAGGAAAGAGGAGGTATCTGACCTCAGGGCGAAGGGCGGCTCGGTGGAAGGACTCGATCCTCTCGTGAGGGAGAGACGAGGAAAAGATAGGGATTTAGGGAAACAAGAGATGATCGAAGGACAGCCGAGATATAGAAAGAGCTGAAGAGGGGTTTTGGAAGCGAGTCCCACCTCGAGGCTCCGAGACATGGGTTTATATCTGGGCCGCTTGGGGCTCGCATCGGACGGTTAAAAATTGCGACGCGTTACACCATGGATAATGGGCTGGGTGGGAGCCACGTCCCGTGTCAGCTTGATCTCGCGTCCAATAAAAGCATGTTATGAGACGCCATGCCTCGTGCACAAGGGCGGTCCTTTAAAACGTGGCATTATATGACATAACTTGATTGCTGGATCTAGCAAGGGGCTGAGAAATCTATCTGCCCGGGGATCATGGGTGGGCCCGGAAAACACTTCGGGTAAGAGACAGGTGACCTGAGAAGAAATATTATTTTTGAAAATAATTTCTAACCCTTTAAAAATATTTTTAGATAAGAAAAATTAGAAAGTTGTTTTAGTTTTGCTAGAAAGCTAATCCTATTTAGCAAAGCATTTGGATGAATAAAAAGCAGCACTTTTAGATGAAATAGAGGTATTTGGTAAACATTTCGAAAAGCTGTTTTAGCTTTTTCAGAATGATAAAAACAGTTTTTTGCAAGAAGCTCTATTTTGTAACTTATCCCGAAAAATGCTTTTAAGCCCCGTTGGAAAGCTTTTTTTTTACCAAAATACTCGTGATAAAATATAACAATTACACAAAATGTCCCTTTATAATCCTAAAAATCTGTAGAAGTCTTAACAAGAAATTCTAGTCACTGAACAGATTCCCCTCCTATGAAAAAGGTTTTCTTTTTTCTATTGTTATATGCATCCTTTTGAATCCTATTTTAAGAAAAAAAATATAATTTCTTCTCCATTCCTTCCGAAATAGTGCATCTTTCATCGATTCTTTTCTATTTTTTATATCATATATTTATGTATTGACATATATTATATTTTATTATGCTCTTTTGTATAATACTATCCGATGTCTTTTATAGTCATTTTGTCATACCAAAAGTATTTTCTCAGTTTGTTTACCAAATACATGCTAAAGTGCCACAGCACTTTACAAATATAGTTACCAAACAACAAATCATTTTTTATAAAAGCTCTACTTTCAAAAGTTCTACTGCCAACAGCTCTGTCAAATGAGGCCTAAAACAACTTTTTTTTGTTTTGAAGCTTCTCCGAAAAAATACTTTTAGGCCCCATCGGAAAGTTGTTTTGAGTTATAAAGTTTTCTTTTTAGACCAAAATACCTATAATAAAATATAATAATTATAAAAATGATAATATTAATATATATAATGATAATAATTATAATATTTTATACCTTTATTATTTTATTATAGTATAAATATAATATTATATTACATTATATCATAGTACGTTGATATATTATGTTATATTATTATGCTCTAGTATACAATATTATATTACTATATTATAATAATATTATATTACACTACAATAATATTATATATATTATATATTTATGCATTAATATATATTATATTTTATTATGCTTTGTTGTATAATACTATGCAAATTTTTTTATGGTCATTTTATCATGCTAAAATACTTTCTTATGTTTGTTTATTAAACATATATTAAAGTCTCACAATACTTTATAAATGTATTTACCAAATAGCAAATAACTTTTTATAAAAGCTCTACTTCTTAAAGCGCTACAGCTCTGCCAAACGAGGCTTTATAAATCTCAACTGTTGAATGATCCAGCATGGTTGATTTGAATCTCCAGATCATATGGATTACATAATCTATTTAGATAATGCCTATATCAACCCAATTTCTCTCTTGCACAAATTTAATAGGAGTTAAGCAAAGATGTTCATAAATCTTTTTTTTTTTCTTACCCTGTAGTCCAACAAGTCCACAAATAAGATTTAGGCTAAAACTAGAATGGATTATCAGAAGAAAATAAACTCAACAGGCTAATAGGCACAATTCCTATAAAAAATCTAGCATCCCAAATAGACCCTTAGTTTGGAGGAGGTAATTCGGCATAGAAAATAAACCTCTTGTTAAATTATAGTATATGGTGCAAAAAGAGAATGAGAAAGATGATAAAATAAATGATGGATTCCATGCCTACTTTACTAAGAGAGAAGATAAAATACATATTACGATAGAATATATTCTTCCTATCATAGATTATCGAATGGAGATAATCTGAAATTATTATTGCTTCACAAAAATATCCCTACTTATAATATATGATTATTATAACATATATATTATACTTAATATTTTATAAATATATTAATATATTATTAAAATATATTATAATCGTTATATGATACTAATATTTATTAAATAAAATTAATATTAATTAATATTTATTTAATAAAAATACTATTATATATTCATTATTATATATATTATTTATATTAATACAATGCATATTTACAATGTATAATTAGATATTATAATTATATATTTATATTAATTATTTTAATTAGTATATATTAGTATTTAATTATTTATATTTATAATTAATATATTATTTAAATAGATTAATAAATATATGAATAATTAACAAATACAACAATTTTAATAAATATATTAATTATAAATATTATTTATTTATATTTAATATATTAATATATTTATTAATAAAATCTAACCTATTTAATAAATAGGTCGGATCCAGGTTTTGCATTTTTCGGCCCGGTTGCCACCCCTAAAACATCCCCCTTTGCAATTGGGAGTTTTGGTTCAACTATCTTGATCCCTCTCTTATTTGAACCTTCTCTTCCTCTCAGCTATTCCCTTCAATTGCCGACCAGCCAATCCTTCTTGGTGATGCCCAATTGGCTGCCCCATGAGTGTTACAAGGAGCATCGCTTTCCCAAACCTGATACCCTTTCTCATACATTGTTGCTTCTTTGCCAATTTTGAGGCCCTGCCGATTTCTCTCTGGTTATCTGCAAGCTGACCCAAATCAATACTTGGATGATTTGGCTATTATATATGCGGATTATTATTAGATTTGCGGGCTTGGTTCTCTATTGAAGGGTGGCCCTCTGTTATGCCCACAACATGCTCGATAGAGGCTCTATGTGGTTCTCGAGCAGATATTTGGTTTTTTCCCCTACAACAGCATGATTTGTACATTTCAATTGATAGTTGGCTGGCTTATATGCGTTACACCCTTGTAGGGTGTTCCTGGTTGATATATGTGCATGCTATTGAGAATGTTTGTGAAGACTCCATGTAGGTGTAAGTCTATGACTTCGCTTTTAGTGCTACTTACATTATTAAAGGAAAAATACTTACTCTTGGATTGGATTGCTTGTCAACTATGTTTCGGGAGACCAATAAAAACAAGGCAACTTTGCTTTTCATTAACTCCTTCTGGTTCTGTTAGCTAGGCTAGTTAAGCTAGTAAGTTTAGGGATTACTGGCCGATGTTCCGGTATGGCGGGTGTAGAAGTATGGCTCTAGCTTCGAAACCGTGGAGCGGTGGAGAAACTGGAATTCTAGGTCTTTGAGCTTCGTTCCAACGACTTGGCTTAACAATAGATGCCTTTTGTGAATTTATTTTCTCAGAAACCTTTTAGATGCAATTAGATGGCAGAAAGGCAATCAGTGCACCTGCAGTTGCAAGGCAATGGTGATGTATCGGGCATTAGCCTCTAAAAACTTTGCTAGGTTTGGCTTGCATCTGATGTGGCCATGATCTATTGGCAGCGCTTAACATGGCATGCACTATCATCTGCTGATTAACACCTAGTATGTCATCCATCCTATGTAAAGCCAATGATGATGATATTTTCATAGTCCGAGCTTTTATTTTAATTTTAAATTAATTTTTCATGTTTTGATTTTAAATTTACTTTCATTGTTATGGGGCCATGAAAATTTAGTAGTCTGTCTTCATCGAATTGGAAAGCCATAGGGCAAACCTATTCCTCCAAAATATTGAGAGTTCACCCTATGGTTTTTAAAAGCTTTTTTTAATGCATGAATTGCCCCAGAGATTGAAGGTAGATGTCAAAAAACTTTTGTAAAGTTGATGTAACATTGGAGCAACTTCTAAGGAAGATTCTTGAGCTTCTCTCATGCCAAATTTACCAAAGAAGAGATATAGGAGTTGGTCCCAATTTAAAGGCCATGAGTTTAGGAGGCCGGCCGTTTAATTTGAGACATGCTCTCAAGTATCAAGTACCACTAGTAAATGGGCATTTAATGAAGTGGTGGGAAGCAATTCCAATTACATAGCCAGTATGTAAGGTAGTCTTTAGATCAAGTCATAAAAAAAATTTGACCTTTTGTTTTCCTTTTGTTTTTCTTTTTTTTAATATAAAAATGGCATTTCATATAGCTCTAACATAAGTACATTCTGCCAAGTTAAGTGGAAAGTAAAGTGCACAAAGAAGAAGAAATGTCTCCCGTGGATATTCAAATGATCTCTCCGGAGTACCGGGCAACAAATGAGGCGATCCAGTCTGCGGCACTGTTCGCCTTCCAGAACCTATATGATACCTAAAAAGAGTCAGCTCCTGGACCATTCTGCGGGTATTATGGATAAGAGGATGACCATCACCATATCTGTCCACTCTTCGCACCCAAAAAATTTGACCTACTCTAGCACCTCAGCTCTCTGGATGCCTTTATAGGAGGGACATGGAATGCCGCCATTAAATTAATGAACACTCAATGAGAATCCAGCTATATGGCTTGATAGAATGATATAGCTTTCCTTTCAAAAGTTGAAACATTTTCTTCCCTTCCCGTAGCTTGAAGCTGGAACAAACGCATGCTCTCCTAAAGAAAATCCAGTGCAGAGAATTCTTTTACGAGCGAAAGAATATTTAAAAAACCTAAGGCTTTCTTGGCAAACTTAGGAATGAAAAAATGTTGGTTCTCAGGTGGGCAGTACATCATTTCATCACAAACACATGGGCCCATGAGTTATCTTCTTGCAGTGACAGTTGAAAGGCTAGTATTTTGCCAACTTCAGAGGTTTATTATGCGTCCATTTCAATCAAAAAATAAGCCTAATCTTCTAACCATTCTCTGTAACAATCATTATATTGATAATCAGATTCTAATCTTTTGTCTTTCCATTTCTTACTTCAAATATGATACATTTTTGATGTGATAAAATGTAAAATGCTGCTTCGATGCGTAAATGCACAAAATGATTCTTCATTCATGACTGCTAAGGATAGAAAAGCTTTGTGAAAAGCAGCTCATTCCAAGTGTCCTGAAGGCCAGGCAAACACCAATGCACACAGTCTGCATAGCTAGAAGGGTTTGCTAATTGCTCAGGAGTCAATGGAGTCCACTGCTTCTTATAAATTGAAGTGTGGGCATCCCTGCGGTAACTTGAGAGTTGGGTGATGTTGAGAAATGTGATGGGTATCTCCGATTCGCCGAACACTTCTCCGATCACCTGCATTACACTTTTCCGGCAATCCGATCCCCAGTACGTAGGATCTTCGATCATTGTTGTTTCATTGTAACAGTTTCGGCCCGGTTCGCCTCCCCAATCTATGCTCCTGCCAAATTTTTCAATCTTTAGATGCCAACTTATGCTCCTATTAATCAAATTACAACTATAAAACTTAGAGCTGTCTGTGAGTGGCTCATACTCAGCTTGGCAAGCACTTGATTAGTAAATAAGCCAACCTGGAGGCTAGACTAAAAACAAGGTCCAACATGCCATGGTATGATGCTAAAATTTCATGGATTTGGAGCATTTTTGAGTCCTAGCAAGTCTTATTAGGTATCATCATAGTTTCATGGATTTATATATAAAGCATTTACTGTAGAATTACTCACTTTCCATGAGAAGGTGACATGCTGGTAAAGAAGACCCTTGCCTTCTTAAGATCCATGTTCTTCTTTGCCCATTTCAGCATACTTCTCATTGCCATACGGTAAGCATCCTCTGTTGATGGCTCCACAACATCCTTCACTTCATCATTGAAGGATCCTGGCCCTCGCCTGTGGAAGAAACAAACAATGAGACCTACACTGAGCTAAAAGGAGACAAGAAGAACTTGATAAAATAATTTGATAAGAGCAAGAATTTACAAGATCTTCATCTTGAGGCCGGTCATCCACCAAAGATAGGTATTAAATACCATTATGTCGACTCCTTTCCAGTTCTCGCCGTGCTTATCGATCGAACCTTCCCTAACTATTCTATCAGATATCCTATGGGTGACAGCATTGTCTGAGTTCGATTCAAGAAGGAATGGTGCCCAATAGAACTCAATAGTTGCATTGTAGTCCTAACCATGAAAGCACAAAAAGAAAGAAAGAAAAAGTAATGTCAGAGGTGGAAATCATTCTGGGTTAAAAAAAGAGAAGTAGATACAAAGTAAAATAGAAAAACGAAAAATTAGAACGAAAAAAGGAATTTTATGTCACCTTGGCCCTGAAGACAGTTAGTGAGTCAAAGGTTTCCATGGATTTGGCATTTTCAGGAATGATTGAATGGAGAAGACACACCATGGAGACAAACTGACCTCGGTTCAAAGAATCACCCACAAACATCATTCTCTTCCCTCGAAGAGTCTCGAGCATCAATGTAGCATTGAAACTGTATAATTTATAACAACAACATCATCCATGCTAAAATATTGAAGGAATCAAAAAATTAATGGCAAAGGACATTATCCAGTGAAGCTAATGGTCCAGCAAAACTAGAAATAATTAACATCACACTGAAAATATTACTGCAAACAACTGGTGAAAGAAGCAAATGATGATGTCATTGACCAAGTGAGACTGCGCACAGCTTGTAATATTATTTTTGGACTAATTCTTTCATCGCTCGAACAAATGTTGTCAAACACTTGAGGAAACACCTCCGAAGGTTCGAACACACAACCTCTTCCCAATGGGAGAGGATGAAATCATCTGATTTATGATGCTGCTTGAAATCATTATTATAACAGCCATTATTGTTCTGAAACTAGATGCTGTAGCTGTCGTCATGGTTTTCCTTCAGGAACATGACAGCTGCTGTAATGTTAGTATTGATAACAACACTGATGCAAGGGATCAAACTGATTTGGAAAAGGGATCAAGCTGATTCATCCTTCAAATCTTTATCGACTTAGTAAGAAGTCGGCTAATCTTCTATGATTATAGAGAATCAAAATGATTCTCCAGATCTTCTTAAACTTGGAAGTGGTTCTCCAGATCTTCATCAACTTGGCAAGAAATTATACCAATCTCCTATGATTATGTGACTGCCATAGCAACTTAAGAGATTCTTTCCTCTTGTATTGAAAAGATTTTTTCAATTATTTCTTATTTAAGTTTTGAATGTAATATTCTTTGTAATCTTGATAATATACATAATCATGTATCATTATTATAAATACAATGACATGCATAGTTCTCACGTTGAGATCCAGTCTGTTGCCATTCTTTTTTTTTCTAGAATGGCTAGCTGTTGTTTTAAACCATGATGGAGAGAGAGGAACCTGGCAAGGGAGCAAGCATGAGGCTGCCATCTCCAGTACTGATACTCCTTGTCAGGTCTCCCATGCTTCTGGCAAGTTAGCTGTGGTTGTATGTACGGGCAATCCGACTCCTCGTAGAGAGGCCGCGCTTCGTCCCTCACCCACCGCCCGCTGAAGACATCGCATCTTCCCTCACTCTCTCCGATGGCGAATGGCAATCTCTCCCTCTTCTTAACTAACCCAGAAAATTAAGAACACACGATAACAATTCCTTCCATTTAGAATTGAGAGAACTCAGACCAGGATGAAGCACTTCATCCAAACTCACCGGCCTTTGAGATGGGCTGGTCATTATGTGGACTTTGCTGTAGCTGTTGGCTGAAGAAGTCCTCGCCGTACAGAACTGCCACAAAAGCCATGAAGGCCAATATGGTGAAGAAGTAAGGAGAGAGACGAGCCTTTCTGATAAGGGAGAAAGAAGAGGAGGGGGGAGGGGGAGGCGTCTTCATTTGTTGAAGGCTTTGCTTTTGTTTATTTTTAAGTTTATGAGGACTTCCAACGTGTGATATGGGTTGAATAAATACAGAAGAATATAGGATGGAGAAATGTCACCATATAAAAGCTCAGACTGATTGAATAAGTTTAACTGCACTATTTTCCTGCTTTATTTCGAGAGAATGGGTGCTGCTTTCCTTGGCAAGTTGGGCACCACTGGGCCACGAAGCAAATTAATTCCAACAGCCCAACCCTTAAAAAAGAGGACCAATTAAATGTGCTATTTTTTTTTATTTAATTAAAGGTACTAACTTATCTATTTGGTAAAGTTTCTTAGTAGTTGTATGAGATATTTGGGCCCAAATCCTACCTTAACCTACTTTGAGGAAAGGGTCTAGGATACTTTGTTCTTGGGGAGGGAGAGAGCTCTCAAAGTTAGCTTGGGAAATGATTCATTAGCATGGACAGCTCATACAAAATGGTTTACACAAAACTTCTACCTTCATATTTTTTTTTTGAGATTATATATCTCATGCGAGAGGCTCTTATGTTTTAGTCTAAAAAGAACAAAAAAATAATACTATGGAAAATGCATGTTTTATGGGAACACTTTTAGTACCTGTGTACTGATGCACCGGATCCCATCAGAACTCCATAGTTAAGCATGCTTGGGCAAGAGTAGTTCTCGTGTTGCACCATTTTTATTTTTCTTCATCAAAAAACACTCTTTGTACCTATGGAACTATATCTAGAGCCACTGCATAATAAATCCTTGCACCAACCCAGGCTCACTGAATGATATTGTATAGGTCTACAAACTTTTAATGATGATCAGTTGATTTACAACTGCTATATTATTCTAAGGGGAGGCTTTCGGCAAGCGATGGTCGATGCAAAATAATAAAAGCTGAAATATCACCAATAATACCATGACCCTCTACCTAAACCCCTTAGGATGGTTGTCCTGTGCATTCAAAATATATTGCAGGTATCATTGTGTGCAAGTGAAGGAAATGATTGTGGACTCTCCTTATTCCCTTTTTAAACTTTCTTGCTCCCTTAGCTTACAAGCCAAGCGACATTATAGGTTTCCCTCACCATCATACATCACCCACAACCCTTCTTCATTACGCCCTTATTTTGAAAGGAAAATATAAATTACAGACCAAGCCAGTGACAGAAAGGACTGGGAGCTAATTCGCTGAGCTATTTTAAAATCGAGTATACCAGTTAAGGATGGCTGTGTATTTTTGTCTAGATCCTGTTCCTAGCTCCCTTATTTTGAACTCTTTGGCTTGCCCAAACTTTTAATGTACACCTCTTCACTTCCTTAATGAATTAGCTTATGGATATTAACAATCTTTTTTACATAAAAAAAGAACTAGATTAAATCATTACCAAAGCATACTCCTTGTTGACTTCCATGTTCTCGCTGGATGCCCAGCTTATCTCTAGAAAAGCAGTTTTTATAAATATGTCCTCTTTACTAAATAAAACTATTTTGTTTTATCTTAGATCTCTCTTATTATCTCTTTGTTGGTGAGGGAAACAAGGGAAGGGGTACATTTAACAACTGACATGAAGTTCTTTTCTTGAGAAAGGACTTGGGTACAAGATTTCTAACCTGTGTCATGAAGATTATGAATAAGTTTTGGATCTTGACATCGTAATCACAAGTTTGGTTCTTCTGCTTGCTCATCAAGAGGAAATCTGGCACCTCTTACAATTAGGTAGGACTAATTAATGTTATCCATGCTGGTTTAGCAATGACTATGAGATAAAGTCTGACAGATGGTTTAATAAGAGTGGTTCAGAAACAAACTATCAGACTAATATAAAGGTAAGATTGAGCTAGCATTGTGACATCCATGGCTATGTTTAGGAAAAAATTGCGTACATAATTTAGACATTAAAAAAATCATGTCAGAGCCAAGGGTTCTTAAAGAATTTGGCACTTTCTAGTTGTTTGGACTACTTATTTGGTATTGCTTTATATTGGGTTTTTTTTTTAAAAAAAAAGGAATTCATAAGTCCAAATCTTGCATGCTCTCTTATTCCATCTTTTAGTCCACTGTACGACGAGGCTCGCATTTATAAAACATTGCTTGCAGGGGAGAATTTGTGTAACCTTTCCATAAGGGGCACTAATTTGTTGTGTCTCTATAAATCTCTGATATGTAGCGCCAACTTTATTTAAATTGAAAGATACCTAGTCAAGGATGGTAAATGTTCAAATGTCAAAATAGGAAGCAACTATGGATTATTTTTCTTTTTTTCTTTCTTTTAAGAATTGGAGAGATCTTGATCAATGTTGGGGTGCGGATAGGATATGAATCTAGATCTTTGATACCAATCTCAAAGACTTGACCAACTACACTTGCTAACACTTTTATTGTAATTTTTTATAATTTATAATTTATATATCAATCTTGTAAATAAAAAACTTGGAAGTAGATAAAGTATAGTCTGGAATCTGGTAATGATTTTTTTGACCTTTGCTCTCTATGAGATCGACAAGAGTCAAGACTTGCATATATTTTCGAAACACCTACTGGATTCGGTGCATGTGATCCCTATAATAGCCCTCTTGAGATAAGAATCTCTCTCTTTCCCCCTTTAGATGCTATTAAGATTTTGTTTCAATATTTATGAATTAGTATAAGGGATGTTCGATTAGGGTTATGGTTGAAGTGATCTTGTCTGAAAGGAAATCTCTCAAATCAAAATAGGTTAAATTTTGTGTTTATAGATGATTTAAAGAAATCTCTTGGTTTTGGTAGAAATAAGAAGTGCTGGTGAAATGGAGGAAATTTGGAGGATACCAACGACCAAATTGAGGCATTCTATTGTATGATTTCATTCCTTAGTAAACAAAATGCAACTCTCTGAATGGAGTGTTAAGACCTAATTATACTAGCATGTCGCAACAAGTTGCGGTCTACCATTTGCTCCAAAAACTTTGATTGTTTCCGATGCGTACAGATCGATTTCGAATTCATTTCTATAGCCACCAAATCAAATAAGTTATTTTGTACATATGTTCATTAATTTGATGTTTTCTTATGCACCATGTCTCTTTTAATTCAGCAAATTGTTTTGTTTCTTCTTAAAGAACTGTCAAAATAATCAAAAGCAAAATACATCCCTGTGCTATTTACTTGATTCTGTTGTTGCCTTGTGCTACGGTTGCCTATTTTGTTGGTGCCTGTCACCACTGCTATCAAGTTCTCACATTGGCAGCCTCTCCTTGAGTTGGAAAATTAGTTGTTTGTCTCCCATCATATGTAATGCTTTATAGTGTTATCTTTTCGCAAATTGACAAAGTTCATAATCTCTGGTTATCTATATGTCAATTTTGCGCTGATCCCGATCCAAGGCCTATGTATCTGAAATCTTAAAATACAAACCCATCACTTGGGGTTAACTTAAATTTGGTTCATCCCTTCATCATTTTTGACCATTCACCTTAGTTTAAGAACCCTATTTACAGAGTTTTCTGGCTCATGCTGTACATGGACAAACCATCAGATTTGGTTTTGGCGCCTTTGGACTTTCTACTTGTGCTGAGCTCTCATGTCTTCTTCCTTTTTTAACTCTATCTTGACTGAATTACAACTATGAACACATGTTAGGATAGGCTATCCATGGCCAAGTTATGCTTTCTCTGGCTACACCAAGGCTAAGAAAACATGGACTAAAATGAGTTGGGCCAAACTTGGGCCAGAAAGTTGCAAATCGAATCCATATGATGTAGGCAATTTATTCTTGTGTGCAAATATCACTTTATGTGTAGAGAACTGAGAAAGCATAGCTTGTACCACCACACAAGGTTTGGAAGAACTGAAATCCCAAACATGATAACATAATAGTACTTCTGTGATGACTTAATTTTCATAATATATTGAGAAGAGTGGTGAATAATTTGGAAAAACAATGCTGTGGATAGAGTTAGGCTTATGGGTTGATGTTTTTGACTGTGAAAGGAATGCTGATCTCAACTGCATGCTTGGTAACCTATGTGGAGCAACTATGCTTATATAATGATATCAATCATGACGATTAATCTAGTAATACTTGATCGTCGAACAAAACTACCCGGAACCTACTATTCTTTGTTACAATTCAATGATTTTGTACGCGCTTGTTTGGGTTTGTAATTTCTCCATGCTATCATACTGTACTACTTTATGGACCAAATTGTTGTAGCCCAGAGAGAATCATGCTCTTGCACGGTGTGATCGATCAAAAGATATAGCATCTGGTAGGTTTTTCCAGCTATTTTGGTAGTTTACTCTTATGCCTCAGTTTCTTTTAAAGTTTATATTTCATCAAGGTGCGGCATCCATCATTTTTGCATTCCAAAAGATATTTTCAATTGAATATCATGAATAGAACTTTTCATGGGCCGGACAAGGCCTTGCCCGAATGTCAGCACTATTTACTTAGGCCCAGACACACTTGGGCTCGACCTTTAGACTTGCTTTCCAAGCCACGGTTTTTGTGCCTATCTTCCAGACCCAAGCCTGTCACCTACTCAGGCATTATTCCTCAAGCTGGTTTTTCAAATTTTTTAAAATATTAAGAATACTTCAAAATACTTAAAAAAATATTAAATATTATTAACAATCTATAATATGTCTATTATTCGGTTAAGCTTACATATCAACAATACTTATTAATTAATCCATACATACACAAAAAATAAACAAATAATACATGAAAAATAAAAAAATAAGGTTGGGATGGAGTTTAATCTCCAAGCATGAGTTTGACCCATTTATTAAATAGATATGTCATTTTAAGCCTACTCGGCCTACTAAAGCCCCATTTGGGGAAGTTTTTGGAGGGTCAAAAATCACTTTCTAGCACTCCAAAAGCACTATTGGATAAAAAAAGAAGAAGTTAAAAACAGTTTTTTTGGAAGAAGCTCTATTTTGGAGCTTTTGGAAAAAGCTTTTTTGAGCTTTGTCGGAAAGTTATTTTTGGACCAAAATACCCATAATAAAATATAATAATTATATACTTTGTCTATTTATAAACCTAAAAATCTGCTATATTTATAAACCTAAAAATCTGCTAGAACCCTAACAAAGAACCCTAACCGTGAATCAGACTTCCTTCCGTACAAGAAAATGTGTTCTTGTTTCCTATTATTATTTTATACCTTTATTATTGTATTATACTATAAATATAATATTATATTACGTTATCTCATAATGCATTAATATGTTATGTTAAATAATTTAATATTATGTTATATTATGAAAAATTAATATATGCTAATAATTATAATATTTTGTACCTTTATTATTGTATTATACTATAAATATAATATTATATTACATTATATCATAATACATTGATATGTTATGTTAAATAATTTAATATTATATTAAATTATTATGCTATAGTATATAATGTTATATTACTATATTATAATAATATTATATTACATTAAGGTAGTATTATACTATATCATATATTTATATATTAATATATATTATATTTTATTATGCTCTGTTGTATAATACTATGCAATGTTTTTTACGGTAATTTTGTCCTACAAAAGTACTTTCTCAGTTTGTTTATGAAATACATGTTAAAGTGTAATAGCACTTTAGAAATGTAGTTACCAAACAGCAAACAACTTTTTATAAAAGCTCTACTTCAGAAAGCTCTACTTTCAACAGCTCTCCTACCAACAGCTCTTCCACCAACAGCTCTTCCAAACAGAATCTAAGTCTAAAATATTTGGTGCAAGACTGTCCAAAAAGCTTCGTGCTAATCATTAACCGTGCATCAGAGGCAAAATTCTAGTTTCACACGTCTCTTGATACCTCCTGCCTAGGTATCTTGTATCCATCAAAAACCTCCTACGGATCTTAACCTTGTCCTTGAAGCGGACCACAGGTGCATAAGCTTAGTGCTGTGGTCCAACATCCAGGTTAAGGCAATACCTTACTGATTCATTTGAATATGTTAGCATTAGGAGTAAAGTAGTACCTCAATCATTTCTATAGACTCATAATTGTAGGTCCCTTTGCACCAATCTCAGCTTCGTGACATGTTCATAAACATGTGAACAAGAACAGAAATTGTCCAATTTTTGGTGCTGTCTGCTTGATAAATAGACCAAGCTTCCACAGACCAAGTGGTCACCCCAAAAGCCGCCCATGTTCTCCAAATATCAAAATCAGAGTGCATCTGTCATAAGACTACATGACATTTATGAAAGCTTTTCTTCTTCTTTTTTTTTTTTAAGCCTAAGTCTCTCCCCATGAGTGATCCAATCACTTTATTTATTATAATCCCAGTGATCTGTCCTCCGTCCTTTAATTTAACGTTCTAGTGTTATTATCTTACGTGCAACGTGTTGAATGAGCAGGACCAATCGCATTATTTGTGGGTCCCAGCACTGGCTCGTGAAATGAATGGTGCTCTGAATTGGTGCCCATCCGCCCACCCATAAGAAAAACAAGGTCCCAGGTCTCTGACAGCACAATAATTGTACGTCAATGACAGCGAGATCTGGTAACCATGTTAATTTTTTAGAGGAATGAGACCCAACATTTGCCATCCAAAACTAGCTTTTATTCTGGCCAGTCATTCAGCTTGGTGCAGCTAGTTTAGTGCATGCGAGGCCTAATGAGCTAGGACCGGGAATGGGGGGGGTTCCATTGTGATCTTGAGACTAGATGTTGGAGCCAGCTGCCGTTCTAAATTGGAGCCAAACCTGGTCTGATGCCTCTGGAATAGCCCGGTCTGTTAAGATTCTCATGCATGTCCTGAACGTCCAACTCGAATCATTTCAATTGCTACATGGTTGATGAGGTATCTTTGTATTATAAAAGGGGAAAAAGTCCATTTGATTTGATGGGATACTGTAACAAAATTGATTGATAAGATGGTAATTTCATAATTTAGTCATGTCTGCCGTCTTCTGAAGTGATACATCCAATATAGTCAAATTGGATGTATTTTATGGAGGACTGTGATAGATACTTCTTAGGAACTTTTAGATATTTTATTTTCTGATTATCAGATATGTATTTAGTCTAGATTAGTTTAATGAATTTGGTTTGATGTGATTGATATGGTTTAGCATATTCAAATTTTAATATGGTTTAGCAGAGAGCCAATTTTAATAAAATTTTTATTTTCAAGTTGATCTGAATGAGAAAAGCCGAGATGTAGTTCTCTCCTTAAACTCGAATTCTAAAGAGTAAAACATCAAAGAGCCCGACTCAAATGGGATAGAGACTCTTCAATTATAATAAGAACTAAATCCAACAAGCTTTTTTTTTCTCATTTTTTATTTTAAGTGCAGATTAGTGTGTCTCCGCTGCATATTGATCGGCAGGCTGAATTTTGACAACAACAAGTTTTACTAACAAAAAAAAAAAAAAAAAAAACTTGCTTCTGCTATGAGAAAAATATTCATTGTTAGATGTTCAACAATCCAACATTAGGTTTTCATATTAATTCAATAATCACAATACCGTACATTATATATAGCAAATGAATTGTATTGATCAATATTGAATTTGTTTTATTCGTCAGCAAAGTGATTTTGCTTTTTTCTTTTTCAGTGTGGTTTTGGAAAAATATTAGGCTAGAAGATGGAAAGTCATCATATTTCCATTTTTTTGACTGTAATAACTCTCATTTGCCCCAGAGAGAGAGAGAAAGAGTGGCTTGCAGAGTTTTTAGATTTCGACCAGTGATTAATTGTGTGAAGATCCATGCGAACATGTATTTAGTCTCACATCAGTTATTTACTGGATAGATCTTGGGTACTTATACAGAATCAAGTAACCCAAATAATAATTTCTAGCTAGCCATTTTAGGTGAGATCTTGGATTGTTGCAAATTGATATATAGCAGGTACATGCAATGCATGAATGCCGCACGGGCCATGGAGTAAATCCGAGTACTCATGCTCCCTTATCTCCTGCCACACCGGCCAATCCAGTGCGAGCCACACGAGCAAGGCCGCAGTAGATATGAATTCATAGGTCAATGGCTTGTTTCTGACAAGAGCCATGCCACGTTTGAGCTTATTTCCATCAGTTTGGCATCACGAGAGAGATTTACTTCAGCCGGACTGGTCTGGTCGTGAAGTCCTGTGATCCTGTCAAGTGAAAGACGCCAGAGGAAATTAGGCTAAAGCTGCCTGTCGGAAAGGAAAGATGTTTTTCTTTTGTTCTTTTTGGTATAAAAGCTGTGATGCTCCTTGGAACCACTTGGAAACCATTGGTGAAAAGTTCTCTGACTTGCACGCATTTGCATGCCTGTAAACGCCGAGAGGCCTTGGGCTCCGAGCGAAGATGACGCTGCTCTGAATTAGACTTGGTGGTGCTGGGGTCATGCAATGTGATCTATTGCACAAAAAATTAGTTGATAAAATAGCTGGTGCATGCTTTTATCATTAGGCATTTAATCATGCATCCAAAGAAAGAGCTGCTTTGCGACCCCTAAAAAACGGTAGCCCAAGTGTGGATTTTAGATCATTAATGGTCACCTGAAGTGCTTGTTCTTCATGTCGAATTTTCATGATCTTAATGATGTGGCGATTGGTACCCGTCTTTTCATACATAAAAGCAGTGATTCCTTTTAAAAAGGTGACAGATCTAAATTAGTTTATGAGGATAATGATGGCCCAATCGATTCCAATGTGCATGATTATTACCTAAGCCTTTGGAGATAATGCAATTTAATTAGCTTGCCTCTTGAATATGGATTCTGCATAACTTGTGATAATTACATGACAAAAAAAAGGTTCGTTCTTGTTCTATTTTAGATCAACCTAAGATTTATTAAATTGTTTCGTGCTACTTAGCCACCATAACAACATTAGCTTCTATCATAAAATTGTACTTATTATACTTAATTATATAGAATTTATTTGCATTATAAAATATGTGTATTTTAAAAATATATTTTTTCCAACTATTTAGCTGATGTGGCTAATCATGTAACTCATTTAGTAAATAAATCTGACCAAATAAAATTGAAATAATATATTTAACAACTAAAATTTGTTAAGCGCAAATAGAACATATAATAATCGATATATGTAAATATTGTTGCAAATATTCAAATCAATTTGCAATAATACTAATTATTACAAAAATAAATCATAAATAGTTAGCAATAAAAACTATTAATTATACGATGATTCATAGGTGGCAAAATTTATTTCATCGACAGATAATTAGTATTTCATAGCAAAACTATATATCTATATTGTCAATTAAATTCTATTTAACCAGAAAATATTGTTTTCATAAGGTACCATGGCAGCATAAATTTTTTTGGCAATATTCACAAATAACCATCACAATATTATTGATTTTTTTACGATAATTTTAAAACTTGTGCAATAAAATATAATTTTTTATCCGCTATATAATAATCTGCAGTAACGTTTTCGAAAAACTGCGGCAATACTATATAACTTTTGTAATATTTTTTGAAACTATTACTAAAGCGCATTCATAGTAATAGAATTTACCGAATGATACTAAAATTTTGTTAAAATAGGCTATGTTTGTTGGGTGTAATAATTCTGATGGGAGGCGAAATGGATCGTCCAGCCCACAACAAAAGGGCCACCGAATTTCAGCCTAATAAACACCAACGCCGCCCGGACGTGTCCTTGGTCCGGCCCAGAATCAGCCCGACTTCGGACTCCGCCGAAAGCTTCTTCAACCTTAGATATTCGCTGACGTGCTCCGGCCAAGCTCGAGGCGTCTTCATTATTTGCCGACGCCCGGGGCGCCTTCCTTATTCGCCGACACGCCCGGCCAAGCTCGGGGCACCTTATTCGCCGATGTACTCCGGCCAAGCTCGGGGCCCATTCTTATTCGCTGATGCGCCTGAGCCCCTCTCCAGTAATGCACCCTGACCTTCGAGCTCGGGGCGCTCCACTGAGCACACATCGGAAACCGGGATGCTAGGCTGGCTTCATTACCCGTTAAGCCGACCTTGCCGAATGCCTGATGTGACCTCTCGACGAGCTTGGCCTCACCAACCACTGCACCCATGTACGTGCTTTTGCCCTCCTACGTAGCCGTACACTGCGACGCCACCACGACGTGCTACTCCGGCCATGCCTTGTATGGCTGTCAATGCCTTACCATTCTCAAGAACGGACTCCACCGCGCGCCACAATCAATCTCTAGCTGCGCGCCACTCCCTCTCATGATGGGAACGGGCCATACCGTGCCACGACTATCAAACGCCTTACCGTTTCCAAGAACGGACTCCACCGCGCGCCACAAACAAACCTTGGCTGCGTGCCACAATCAAACCTTGGTTGCGCGCCACTTCCACTCATGATGGAAACGGGCCATACCTCCGCCACCTAAGCGCTTCTATTAGGACTATAAAGAACCTAACAGGTAATGCCTAAGGGACTTTTGGGCTGGATCTACAAAAGTTTACACTAACTTGATCGTCGAAGGGTTCTCACTGAAAACACCGGTGAGGCTTTGTGCAGGTACACTATCGGTCGCAGGAGGTGACCCTTCCTATCTTCCTCCATACTCCGGCAGCTCTTTCGACTCCTCCGGTAGCTCTTCCGACTCCTCCGGCGTGGTCATTCTCGGGCCAGATTTGAACCACAGCAAATTCAAAGATACAGATAAAAACTTACCGTCGGATATATAAGAAACTCTGGCATTCAAACATAGCTATCCTAAAAATATTCCAATATCGTGATCGAAAACAAATCATACCACCCATATCAAAAGAGAACCGTTGGCAATGTTTGGACGCTCTCCACAAGTTTCCATGACCCTAGGAAAAGCTGGGAGACAAAAAAAAAAAAGAAGAAGCTCTGTGATGTGATCATATTTTAATTAAAATGGGCTAATGTTCCAATGATGGAACAGTCTATCGACAATGACAGCTAGATCCATAATGGCAACATGGGACCGTAAAACAATAGAGGCAAATTTTAATGGATTTTTTTTTCCTGTGGTACATATGGGGTCAGAGAGCTCGAACTAAAACAGAATAAAAAAAATACAAACAGGGGAAAGGAAAGATTACAACAGTGAAAAATTTTAAAGATGCCATGCATCGAGCAATGTCCAAAAGGAGGAAATGGTTGAGAGATGGTAAAAAGCTGTGAAAGATCGTGAGGGAGCCTCCTTCAAGCCAAATACTTCTTGTATCGTAACTGTTGGCTTGAAGCCTTGCTCGAGGAACTAAAATTGTTTTGAGTTTGTAAGAACCAAAACATCTTAATTCATGAGTTGTAGGGAGGACTAAAGTAAAGATTATTCGGTGAATCGACAAGACATGGATATAGACCTCAGCAAAAGATCGAGTTGAAGTTATTTTTTAAAAAAACTTTCTACTTGAAAAGATTCTTATCAGGGTCAGCAGCCTTATGGCTAAAGAAAAAGGTGGAGCACAAAACTAGCGATCTCCAATATCCTGGCCCTGCTTCCTTTTGAGCTCATGACGCATAGAAAAATGCTCCTTTACGAAATCACAGAGGCGCCTAATAGACTAGTCTTGATGCTGAATAAGTACAGATCACAGAGCTGCCGGTACCCCCACAACGTTGAATCATTGGTTTCCAGCTGATTTGATGATAACTAAATAATGAATGTAAGGAATATAAGTGGACTTGGCATAGATTTAGGTGCAGTACCATGATGTGCACTCGCCAACCGGATCATTTTTTTACAATGCAAGTAGCTGCCCCTCGTGTACTTTTCCCAGTAGCCGTATGGTGTATCTTATGTTTTTCGTCTAAACATTTGTCGTGTAGCTTTGGGTGGGTTGATAAGACGTCGAAGTTTTATCGGGCTGAATTTGGTTTTGCAACTCTTGAAGGTGGTGAAAGATTAAAAAAATATAGGATTCTAGTTGTCCTCCGCTCTCATCCTTCTTCTGTTTTCATGTATAATTTAGCCATTCTAGCTTAATCTTTTGACAACGATATAAAAATACAAGTTTGCCTTTGGTTTTTATAGTAGCAAAATGATATTTACCTAAAAAATATTATACATATATAGCCGCAAAAATAAATACCTCTAAAAAATGCAACTTACGCTAATGAAAAATGTGCTTGCTAAAAGATTCTGTGATAATATTTTTTTATGCTACGGTAATTTTTTTATAATAAAATAGAAATATGATCATTAAACTTTTAGTGATTGCAATTATAAAGACTATTGTCACCGTTGTTGTTGTCGTTATCAGCATTTTGGCACCACTCTCTCGTGATAATATTTCAGTGGCATGTATATTGCAATTCCTTTTGGCAATTAAAGTTTGTATTGCTGTAGTGTGTAAAATGTACTTGAGCTTAATTAGGAGTTATATATATATATATATATATATATATATATATATATATATATATATATATATATGTATGTATGTATGTATGTATGCATGTATGCATGCATGCATGTATGTATGTATGTATATATGTATGTATGCATGTATATTCGCTGGAGAAGCTTCCGTTATTCTATGTTTAAGCTGGGAGATGTCATCAAGTATTGTGCATAGATAATTTTTCATCATTTTTTATAAAATAAACTGTTGGTTTTTAAAAAAGTAAAAAATTTGTGATAAAACAGTTACCTTCTTTGGTGAAGGAGTGAAGCCAAAGCTGAATACAAGTCTCGTCCCCACGTTAGTCTTTTTCGCTATATGATCGGTCACAATGGCGATAACTACAGATGAGGAAATGAGGAAGCTGATTAATGTTTGTACAATTTTTTGTTGGCTCCAATATGTACAGTTAATTAATTAAAGATGATTTGGGATGCAACCATGACACCGACACTTCGATGACAAAAAAATTGCTATGATTCTTGAGTTGCCAAGGACAAAGTTACGTAGCCCAATAAAATCTAGTCTCATTGTTTACAGGGGGGATGCATCACCATAGTGATTACAGGCTACTAAAGCTAACCATCCATACATAAATCACAAGTTTATATAGACTACTGCTCATCTCCCTTCACAAGATTCTGTTGGCGGTTCAGTGCGAGTCCTAGTTTTATTAGGATTATATTCTTAGTTGTTATTTATTCTAGTGCTATTCTAGTTAGTTATCCACATGGAAACTTGATCTCTTAGTAGGATAGGTGGGGTAAAAATTAGCTTCTAAATTTCGACAGACTTTGGAAAATTCTATTTTTCAATATGCAACCAATAGAGTTCTTGTTTGAGTCCGAAGGAAAATAGTTTTTAGCTATATGAAGGATTCTAGTAACTTGTTAGAGGTGGAGTGGTCTGGTTCTTGGTGTGCTTGCATCATTGGAGAGCAATTTTATGGTGGTTCGATAAAGTTAAACTCTACATAATTAAAGTAAAGATAATGCCCATCTCAGTCTCTAACACTGACTCTGATGGGCGAGACACATAATAAAAGGACATACTACGAATTTTATTTTCAACTCATCCGAGAGTGCTTGTGAGGTCTTTCTCGTCAGGGTAACTCTGAGTTGGGTTTAGCAAGTCAAGGTGCTACTTGTAGGCGGCGAGAAGCATATCTGGATTTTCTTCTTGTGATTGCAGTCAGACTGGTTTGGAAGATCATGTCCTGTTTGTTTTGACATATCAACAAGCATTATTACTAGTGTTGTGCTAGCTTGATTGGTGAGGGAATCCAAGATGAACGATGTTTAAAAATTAGCACAAAGTCAACAGAGCACCTAATGTCACTATTTAGGTCTCTTTTGCATGGCCCAATTAACCTATTCTCCGGAGGGACACTTGACATCTGAAATCTAAAAACGTACCCTTGCCCAAAGGTTATGTACAGTTACGACCATGTCCGGTCGATCTCTCATGGACATGGATGTGAAGCAGCCGGGGCCATACAGAAAGGTCAGGGTGTCGTAACAAGGGCTATTGGCGTGTGTTGTTTGTACTGCCATGATCACTGTAGACTCTCCACAGCCGGCTCTAGGGTGCTGAAACGCCCACTATGTGGGGTTTTAAATCTTATGTGTGTGTGTGTGTGTGTGTGAGAGAGAGAGAGAGAGAGAGAGAGAGAGAGAGAGGTGGCGAGTGTGATACCTCCACAAGAAATGTTGGGTAAATAGAGCGGATAATTGGATGTATTTTTTTTTTGTTTAAAATCACTGCTTGTCCCAAAACTTAAGCTGATAGGATGAGATAAATTTATTTATATATTTTATATTTTCTTACACTTATCCTCATATGTGAGCCGGACTTTTCTTTAATGGATGAGCCCAACATATGAAATTTTTAATAATAGGATTAAAGAGTGCAGAGACAGGGTTCAAACTCAAGACCTCTGCTCTGATACCATGTTAAAATCACTACTTGTCTCAAAAGCTTAAGCTGATAGGATGAGGTAAATTTATTTATATATTTTATATTTTCTTATATTTTTCTATGGTTTTCTCGGCTTAGTCTTATTTAGGCCTACGAGGGTCATTGCTTTGTCTTTTGTTTTGGCACAAGGGTTCGTGCTTTGCCTTTTGTTTTGGGACAAGGATTAATGCTTTGTCATTGAGTGGTATTGGTCCTCCACATAATTGAGCCTTGTTTCAATGAAAATATTTTTCTAGAAAAAAATTTTCATCCATGGATCCTTTGACGTAAAAATACTAGAAAACATCTGATTTGGATGCTTTGCAAATATTTCTTGTTGAGTATATCAAGTAAATGGTTCCTTTTAACAAATATTTGCCGGAATCTGGGCAGTAATTGAAAAAGGTGCCATCTTTTGTAAATTTATTAACAAATCAAAAAATTCATCCATGCGAGCATAGGGACGGAGAGCATCAAGAGGATTAAGGTGCGTTGAATTACGTCTATGCGTTCCTCCATTGAATTTGATTATATTGCTTAAAAGTTATAATTATAAATAATGGCATTATAACCGTTATAGCAGTTGTTATGACGGTTTTTGCTGTTCCTCGTGACATTCATGGGCTAAATAACATGGTAAAATTTTGCGATCCTTATTTATTATTATTTTTTTGTTATAATGGACCATTATAACTTCCACAAAGACTATTATTTTACTTATATTTTTCATTATCGCTAGTTATTTTTTGTTACAATGCTATTATAACAGCTATTGTTTTAATGATTTAGTATTATAAGCTTTAAAAGTTATATTTTGAGAGAGATATATAGTGACGGTTTCAATGGGGGATCGTTATAACGTGATAACATATTCAAACTATGTTAAAAGATATTTGTTAAAATTTAATAAATAAACTACTAAAACACTCTCCACATTTTAAGATATACATGTTGACAACAAATTAATGTATAGAAACAGATGATTGCAATTTACAAAGAAATGCTAGCTCTAGTTGGCTGCTCATTTCTCAAAGGGATTTTGCTCTCTTCAATTAGGAACACTTCCTTGGTGCTGTTCAGGCTAATCCTCCTTGCAACCCACGCCCTTCAAACACCCCTTCTCCTCAATTACCATTTTATATGCGCTTTCTCCCATAAATGACATGGGAGTCAAGATGTTAGTTGAAAAATTGTCAAGATTTTATATGTAATAAACTAGGATATATTTTCTAACCCACTCAACTACAATAGAACACATCATTCACTTCCGTAAGAACAACCATGTTAATCCCTATGTTTATAATTGAGAGATAAAATTATTAAAATAACAGATGCTAGAATATATTAAGAACATCAATCCTTTTAACATGGCCACTAATTTAGTATTTCATGTAGATTATTAAACTGTAATATCTGTCGGTTGAGACATTGGAATTTATTGTTTAAGTAGATAAAGCCTTTGCCCTTAAATAAATAAATAAATTGTTTTGTCATATCAGGTGTCCTTTTTTATTGTTGTGTCATAATTTTTGTATTTTTACTTGTCATTAGATGAAGAACGGTATTAAAAGGTTGTCATTGATACTGTATAAATCTAAAAATCTGTTATATATTGCAGGAGAGCTCAGAAGAAACTCAATAAGTTCCAGCTATGCAGCTAAGCTAAAAGTCTAAAACTTTGCCTTTTTTTATCTTCATTTTTTTTAAATTATGATCGAACGACAGAATCATGTCGTTCTAGTATGAATATATCCTATAAAATTAGAAAATAAAATATTATGAAATGGAGAAGAAATAGATGCAGAAACAATTTGACTTTCCAGCGTGCTTGGTGTTTTTTTTTCTCTCTCGGCTTTGACTATACCTCCCACCTTTATTGAGTGAATCACATGCAAAGCTTCTTTTGGCTCTCGCCAGCTTGTAAGCCTGTATTTAAATGTCAGCTTGAAAGCTTGTATTTAAATTTCAAATATAAAATAGACGTTGCCATCTGAACTAACTATTTGTCGCACGCATGCTATAAGAGCTTATTCCATTGTATGCTCTCTTTCTTATCTTCTGAAAAAGAACACTTTCTATGATAAAGGGATTGAAGTCAAAAACGGTAGGAAGAGCAGCCTTAGTCACACGCAAGTGGTTAGGCTTTAGGCCTAAAATCTTTAGCCAAGCAAGTGTCATTATCTTTTCATTTGTCTCAAATAAGAATAGGATAGGTTCATTGTCTGTGGCAAAAATTAATATACGCAAAATCTCGCTATGATTAAGACTAAGACTATTGGCGTCTATGATTGGCAGCGCGCACGGTTATATGGTGCATGCCTAAAATGATATAATTTCTTGATTTGACAAGGGACTATCTTTAGATTCAGGTGGATAAAATTGGAAAATTGGCCATTCATCATTTAGATTTGCAAAATTGGTTTGAGTCTAAGAACCTGAATTTTCTAGTTAGCTCAAGCCTCTATTATTTGAAAGAAATCGGACTTAATTTGAACAAAACCTGATGTAACATACATCATAAAGTACACCAAGGAACAACTTGCCCAAAAAATAAAAACGTAACACCAAGCACATAATTCCCGATAAAACATTTACTTGCTAAGGTTTCAAATAATGGGACTGTTTCCAGATAGTATTATCTCTTGTCCTAGAGATCCAGCTTAGTCTTTTTCCAGATAATAATTGTTAAGGTATCTGTTTTTGATATAATATAAATTTATCACTCATTTTCCACCTTCCATTAAATATAGAAATTTAAATTTAAAGGTATAAATTTATCTCAATATAACCCTACAATCATATTTTCTTTAACATTTTTCTACAGCTGTATCTAGAGTCGCCCCAGGCAGAGATTCCCCGAGACATCCTGGGATTTGTTTAGTTTGTACCATGTACAAGGGCAATGTTTGAAAACGATGTTGCCTTGGCATCAAATATAAACTACCCGGTTGGGACACTGCTTGCCCTTTTCTTTTAGCAGAGCAAAAGTTGCTGTAAGTATGTTGAAAAGGGCCTACTCATAAGCTTCCAATGTTCCCCAATGTTGCATTTAATGTACCCTATGTTGTGGTAGCACAATATTTGATGACATTGTACAATTTATGTACAAATAAGATTTGTACATGATTTTTTGGGCTTAGTTTGAACAGTTATAAAAAACCTGCAAAAAGACTAATACATGTATAGACTAGTAGGTTTTGTATACCAGGAGGGAGGTATAGATTGAATATAATTTTTTGTAAATAAGATGGGGTAACAATTATTGAGTAACTTGCCATGCGGTTTTATCTCGAACTAAGATATCTGGTGATACTCCCAAAAGTATATACCATCCTATAATACTCAAAGGCTGTGTTTGGTAGGGGAAGCAAATGGGGCCTGTCAAGCCCCACAAGTAGAGGTTGTCCCGTCAAATATTAAAACAACCGTGGAATAGTTTTATTGGTATAAAGCAATTTATTTAGGTAATTCTACTCTACCAAAGTGGTGGAATCAAGGTTTGCAGAATCATTTAGTTCGAAGCGTTCTAAGCCGTATCAGCAGCTTATCAGGACGGTTTCGACAAAGAATCTAAAACACCGCGCCGGAGTAAAAGGAGAAGAAAAGAGAGAGTGAGTGGTGGAGGAAGAAAGACGAAGAGGGAGGAAGGTCGGGAAGGGTGGTGGAAATCAATGCTGGTGCGGCGGCGGAAGCCGTCACTGGACCTTTGTTTTGTTTGAATCGCTTGCTGATTTCACTTAAAAATCGTAATTTTTTTTTACGGCCAAACCCCTGTTTTGAAAAAAATATGGGTTCAGTTGCAGCCTCCGCCGCCCGCATTAGCGCCGATCAGTGCCAGCCTCCGTCGGCCCTCTGCCCGGCCCTCCGTCGATCTCCCTCCCTCCCTCTCTCTCTCCCGTTCGCTCTCTCTCTTATCCTCTATCCCACGGTCTCCTGTGTCGGTACAGATCCGATACAGTACGACGTGGCTCATATCGACTCGTGCTGTTGAACAACCGATACGGTGTACAGTACCGGCACAGCAGACCCTGGATGGAATAGAATTGTTCTATGGCATTGGGGAAACCTATATAACCCTCTCAATTACAATTGTCTCTTTCCATTCATTAAACACACCAAAAAATTAGCAAAATAGTTTATGTTTGTGATAAAAATTCAGATAATCATGAAAACCAATTCATTAACTTATTCTTTCATTTCTCTCTCCAATCAAATGCCAAAAAATAACTAACTCGACAGAAAAATCAATTCTCTCTACCATAATAGAACCCTCTATAAATTATTCCCTCTTTGAAGCATTGCCCTAAGAATGCAATGATGGCTCCCTTTTCCGACGTTTCTTTTTTATTTGTTAGACATGTTGTTGCGACATTATGAACAATCACTCATGATTGTCCTCTACTTATTAACTATACTTTTTGAGCAAAATCATGACAAGCTACTGATAAGTGAAATGAGATTATTTGTTAGATACATTGTTACGGAATTATGAATGTTGCTTAATGATGGCCATTGCCTTGCGAATCTTATCTGCAAACTCCTTCTGGCCATGTCAATCATAGATTTCAATGGTATCATTGTGAGCAAAGAGAAAGAAAGAACTTGGTTGAACAAAAAACAGAAAAAAAAAGAGTTCATTATATGGGAATATGCGAATTCGCCAAGTACATAGAAGAACCACAATAGAATACGTACATAGAAAACCATTAGTTTGAAACCCTGGAGAAAATAGACTCAAAGTTCCCTCGATATACCAGCTTATTCCTCATCCTTCACATGCTTCCTCTTCCTTCACATGGTATATATCTTGGGGTTCCCTGATACTGGGGAGTCGAGTGGAAATTAATTCCAAAATGCAATCCATCCGAGGCGTGGAAAACACACAAGTTTCGCGTGGCTACGATATCCCAAATCGGCTTACACTTTGTTAGTTTTATTTAAACCTTCACCTTGGTTCCCAAAAAAAATATATATATAGATTATTAACAACATGTTTCATAACTTGGGATTTAAATTATACATTGTTGACACCATAAGATACTCAGAATCTCGGGGGGAGCTATTTAAAACTGCCACTTGATCCAAAAACACGTTAATAAATAAAACGAATACACTGTTCACAATATTTTATACATTGTTGACATCCAAAGTAACCCGAATCTTGAGCCTATCACATGGAAACTGCATGCTAGAAAAAAAAAAAATCTTTGGGAAGAACACGTTTCATCCAATTGACAAAATGAATACAGAAAGAAGAGGCAATGTACTATTGCTTCGCATAATCCAGCACTTACCGGACCAGTAACATTAGTTTTACTGCAAGAGATGTTATTCCACGTTATCCCTCTGCTGATAACGTAGAAAACCTTAGAAACATTTTCGTACCTTCCGACTGCGGATAATGAGATTAGTATGAGTCCTCTACAACATCTATTTTATTTTTATCTAATGGGTCACATGCTAGCTTTTCATCAGTCATGATCTAATTCTACCAGGCAAATTTCTTCTTTTTATTTACAAATCTTAGCATGAATTTCTATAAGAATTTGATTTGACTATCTTGAGCTGGTTCCCACACTCGCCACCCTAAATTTCCACCAAGTTGCCGAAAATTATGAGCTTTGTACGTTGTTTGGAACTTATTTGGTGGCCTAAACATGGAAGATTTGTGAAAATTAAAAACGAAACACAAATAAGACGGATGTATATGAGAATGATCAAAGTTGTCATAGTAATGCTATCAGTATCAAAATTGTTACTGTAGCTTGTCAGCATAGCACTGAAATATTATATCCTACTTGAATACCAAATTCACTGGCTGTGCCATCCAGAACAAGTGAACCCCTTGTATCTATTGACAGGGCAATTTTGTTTTACAACTTTTAGGACCTATTTATTTTATATACAATTAAAATAATCCATGTCGAGTACCATTGAACTTTATCATCATGAATGTCTGTTGTGTCACCTGTACCGTGGTTTAATTTTTGTTTCATGATTTGACTGGTTGGATTGGTTAGAGCGGACCAACCCAGATTGTCGGATACTGCTACCTGGTCGACTCTGTCCGTCCTGCACCTAACTGTTGTCGGCTACCATTTGGGCCTATAATTAATAATCCCTGATCTATTCCCTTGATTTGATATATAATTGTTGATCAGATGAATTGAGTTACGTTGTGCTGATCGATTCGAATAATTAGGCAATATCATCTAGTTAGCCTCGTATATCTTCCTATACGAATCTATTTCATAGTCTTGGGTTGCTACGTAATAGTGGACCCCTTTAGTAGATCAATAGAGGGTTCTGGGTTGTTGGATACCTTGGATAATTTTTTATATTAACTTGATTTTGTAGGAGAACAATCTTTTGGACAAGAGAAAGTTGAGTAGGCTAGAAATGTGAAACTATAGCAGACCCATTACAGGTTGGAACTGTGAAACTATAGCAGGCCTCGTCACAGGCTGAAAATGTGATATCTTGGTAGACCCATCACGGGCTGGGAATGTGACTGAGATTTGGCCCGAAGTTGAAAAGATAATTGATTCGGATCAAGTTAAAAAAGAAATGGAATGAAAATCATTGAAAATACCAATGAAGATTTATGAGATATCGCATTATATATCACTCTTGAGTGGCTGGATTTCTATTGATATTTGATATATATTTATACTAATTATTCGAACATTATTGATTGTGGTTTTGTGATTTCACGATGTTGCAATGATTTCTTATGATTTTCAAACTTATATTATTATTATATTTACGTGGATGTGTGGAGATTTTTACTGTACTATAAAACTCACAACCCTTTTCTCTTTCTCTTTTTCAGAGTTACATATTGTAAGATACATAGATATAGTTGAGATCACCACTAGAGGGGATGATTAAATAGAGTATCATTGATACTAGTTGAATGATCAAATTTTTATAATTGAACTAATTTTATTGTTTAGTATGAATTACGATTTTATCCAACGATATCAAAGGCGCAATATATTTTTAAGCTTGGCATATTTTTTTAGAACTTTGTCCTCGTAAATGTGCACTCGTATCGCGTGCTGGACCGTGAGACATACGTATAAATAATATTTTTTTAATTGATAGGACATGTGGATCACATAAATTTAATATGAATCCATTAAAACAAACAAGAAAATAGAATATCTTTAAAAAAATTGATAAGATCGTACCATCAGCCAACACCACCGTGCTGTGCTGTGGTGCTCAGGTAACAAAGAACGTAGCCCGGCCGGTAATAAAGAATGCAGCCCATTCCACGAATTTACTGGCTTTGAGGTAAAAAATAACTCATTTGGAGGTTGTAAGATCCCTCCCATGGTCCTTGGGGGGAGCGACAATGGCGGATGGGAATTGTGGTAACCGCGTTCGGGAAGAGAGAGAGAGAGAGAGAGAGCGGTGGATGGGAATTGTGATTTGGTGGGTCGGGAAGCGGAATGGTAGATTGCGGGGATGATGGGAAACGGGCGGTGAAAAAATAGCAGGGCGGTCGGGCGGTCACAGCGACGTGGTTGATTCGAAGCCCGTGAGAAATGCACTCGTCGGTCCACGCGCCACGACAGCGTCCGCTTCCCATCACAAACACGTGACGTCCCCACACACCACCCCTCGCTCCCTCCACGTGCCCACCCGCCAGCCTTATTACTCCTCCCATTCCCCCACTCCCCCCCCCCTCCGCCCCGCCCCCCTATCTCCATTGCTAACTTATTAAACTCTCTTGCCATCACCTACCACCATAACCTCAAACTCTCAAGCCTCACATCCACACCCACGCTTTTGGACCCAGGTGAAGTGCTCGCGGAAGCCTCTTCTCTCCTGGGCTCTTCGCACTAACTAGAGAAAGAAATGGGAAGAGCTCCTTGCTGTGAGAAGGTGGGGCTGAAGAAGGGGAGGTGGACGGCAGAGGAGGATGAGATACTGATCAAGTACATTGCGGCCAATGGAGAAGGGTCCTGGAGGTCCTTGCCTAAGAATGCAGGTATACGAAGCTCTAAACTTAGAAAGCACTGTTTTCTTCTCTAGTTTTCCTTTTCCAAGCCTCAAATCGAGCTGGATCGATCGCTCAAGACGCCCCAGATGATGTTATACTAATTATTTGTTGGTTTGTGGGGGTCTGGAAGGCCTGTTGAGGTGCGGCAAGAGCTGCAGGCTAAGGTGGATAAACTACCTCAGAGCTGACCTCAAGAGAGGCAACATTTCGAAGGAGGAGGAGGAGATCATCATCAAACTTCATGCCACTCTAGGAAACCGGTAATGAAGAGATATCTACTGCCATAGTTAATTTCTGTCCGCCACCTTGTCTCTCTGTTATTATATTTACACATCGTAAATTTTTCACAAAATAAATTGGCAAACGGGGGTATGAATTCGTTTTTTTCTTTTTATTTCAATTATGGGCTCGTTTGATTCATGAAATTCTTTTTCGCTCTTTTTTCTGACAAGCTGATGTTTGAAAAAATAATTTTTATATATAAAATTATGGCAGAATATTTATTTTTTAAAAAAATTTATAAAATATCTATAATGTTTTTAATAAAATTTATCTAAAAATTTAAAAATATTTTTAAAAATAAATTAGGTTAGTTTCCACGTGATCGAGACCAAACTTTTTCATCTTTTATATAATTTTTTCTTTAAAAAAAATTGTACTTTCTTCCTTCTTTTCCGCAGACAGACGCTTTATTCCATCTCTTTCGGGAAAGGCGTTCTCCATTTGCTGCATTGCTTACTCTTTTTTTTTTTAATATATATTTGTTCGGTACTCAATTTTGATTTATTAGAGATGAAATGCGGTTTTGATTAAAAAAAAAAAAAGAATGGAAAAAAAAGAGAAGAAGAAAACACACGCGCACACACACACGAGTACCCTGCTCTCTCGACCTTCCCCCTTCTCATTTTGAGGTGGCTTGGATTTTTTCTTGGCACCCGGGTTTTGTCTTGAGCTTTCTTTTTTCTTCCCTACACGGATACGATATCCGGACGGACGCGAAATCGGGCAGCAAGTGGGGCCCACGAGATTTCCTTTATTATTTTATTAGAGTGGAGACAAAATTCCATAAAAACCGGAGGTGGCGGGGCCCGGCGGGGTGGGGAATCGTGGCCATGTGTTCACCGTGGGTTGGCGTAATGCACGTGGGATACCCCGTCTTCCTTCACCTCTCTGACATTATGACCTGACAACTGTCGTCCGATCACCGTCCGTCCGTGAGGTTACCTTCCGCGTCCGTCATCCAGGGCATGGGAGATATTTTTATTTTATTTTCTTTTCTCCCCTTGGTCCTCCCTCGGAAACAAACGACGTTGGTCCTCCCCTTGGCCATTATCTTGATCTGTATTGAGGCTAACACTATCTGGATTAATGTAAATTAATTATTCAAAATATTGGTTGATATTTTTCATAAATATTTTTAAATAAGCCATTAATTTGGAGTTGTAGTATCTCAATATCTAAAGATTACGGCAAAAAATGTTGATTTTTTCCCCTTTTTTTTTATCTTTCATATAGGTTAAATAAATCAAGTCCCTCTAATATCTTGGCCTTTAAAGTCCATGAGTTTTTGATGTCAGCCAGCAGCCATGCCGAAAACAGAGTCAATAAAAATTTCATATACAATAATAATGAGCATAGACGCTGGCTGTATGGCAAATTGCATGAGGCTTGCTTGTTTGTTTAGTTCGCCTCTTTGCTGAGAAAAAAATTAAAATTGGTTCTCTTTACATTGATTTATTATTATCATATTTATTCTAAAAAATGATTTATCTTTTTTTTTGAGCATGTATAAAAATGATTTATCATATTTAATAAGACTTCAGAAAAGATTTCCTGAAAAGGAAAAAAAAAATCTTGAGAAGCACTGCTTCCCCTCTTCATGCACGATTTAGTTTTGGATCCCAACAATTTTGATTGGCACGTGTGAGTTCCATAGCAAGAAAGATGGTAGTTAAAGCAGAGGAGGCAGTATGACAGCGTGATAATTAAGAAGGCTTAGCTACGCAAATATTATTGAGTTGGAGCTAATGTGGTCCGTTGATTATTGTAGGTGGTCCTTGATAGCTGGTCATCTTCCTGGAAGGACTGATAACGAGATCAAGAACTACTGGAACTCCCACCTAAGTAGGAGAGTCGACAGCTTCCAGAGGCTCGTCGGCGATGGCGAGGTCATGACAGTGGACCTCAGCAAGCTCCCCGGCGGCGGCAAGCGAAGGGGTGGAAGAACTAGTAGGTCGGCCATGAGGAAGAACGCAGTGAATGGGACTACCAGAAGAGAGACGAATGAGAAGGGTATTAGCCCCCCAACCTCATCAGCACAAGCTCAAAGCGATGAGGGACGAAGCATGGTTTTGGACCCAGGCCAGAACCAAGCTAGCTGTGTCACCTTTGAAGGTCTTAACCAAGGGGCATTGGATCCTAATGAAGACATGGTGAGTGGGCTCCTGAGCCCGAGCCCCATAGAGAGTGGGCTCTGGGGAGCATGCAGTCATGAGATGGAGGCCATTCTTTTTGGTGCGAGCGAGGACAGCAGTGTGGGGTGCGGGTCCCACGAGGAAAGGGAGAGTGGGAGCTCAAGTGAGGAGAGAGAGGGTGGGGCCCTTGTCCTGCATGGGGATGGAGATGGTGGAGCCATGGACTTGGAGGAGGAGGGGAGGGGAGGCGGGGTAATTGCCCAAGGTGAGGAGGAGGTAGGGTCTGCCGAAGCAGACAAGTTCATGGATTGGGACCTGGGAGGAATTGAGGCCAAGCTATGGGATGAGGCAGGAGAGATGTGGCCATGGCAGTGGCATAGTGAGGATGGGGAGCTGGGGCTGCAGGGAATAGATGACTGCGGTTACCAAGAAGACTTTTTGGATAATTGGCTTATTTCGGATGTCCTATAAGAGAGGTTTTGTGCTGGTGGTGGTGGCCTTGGAGGATTTCTCCAGGTTTGCCACGTTTGGGACGCTGTATAAAAGGACAGAAAATTAAGTTTTTATAGCGTCGTGTACGTGTGTGGCTCGGTATTCATGCATGTCTTGTATCCATGAAAACAGCTTCTTTGTGGGATATGCTCATGGGGAATCTCCTTTTTTTGGAATCTTTTTTTTTTCCTTCCCTAAATGGAATCTTTTTTCCTTGGGGAAGAGAGATTGCGTTGTATTTTTGTAGAGAAGAGCTCTTCATTAGAATAATTATTGCTTGTGGTCCTAAGTAGTTTAGCTTTCTTGTTGGATCTACTCGCTGCTAAACTTTGTTGCGTTGTGCAGCTTTTTGCCCGTGAAAAAGGTAGAGGTTTTTAGATCTATTTCCGGTCAGTACTTCCGTTGGTCCCTCCGCAAGTGAGACTCACCTTATTTGAATTTTTTTTCCAAAAACGATGTAGTTTAAAACCACCTAAGGGGTGAGGTGATTGCAGAAAATCACAGAGTCTTGAAAAAAAAGTACTAATTTATCAGATGATTGAATAGTTGATTTTATTTAGATTTAACTAAAATTTTAGTATGTTGTTTTCAATATTAAAAGCTATAGATTGAACTGTTTGAATTTTTGAAAAGACTTCTCTATTCATTATTTAAAACATCAACGCTTGGTCCTTTATTTTGCTATTTATTATTGAAATCTGCTTTAATGATGAATATTTTTATTGTGGAAGTCAAGATTAAATCATGTTGATGTTTATGCAGTCTCTTGTTAAACTAGAGAAGATCTATTGTAATTCCATTATTCTAAATAGTAAAAATTTCCGGCTATACTAGATCCTGTGGTTTTTTCTTTCACATCGAAGGATTTTTTATATTAAAAAAATTGTGTTGCCTCTTGTATGTGGATTACTTAATTATTTTATTTGTTAATTATTTGAGTAGATTATAAAGGTTATTGTCGCTTGGTGAGTGATATTCTATTTAATTATATAAAAAAAATGGCTTTAAGTGAAGTCTTAGCCAGTTCTTTTTCAGGATTCCTCCCGGGAAGGGACAACGGAATCTCCAGCTAAGGTAACCCAAAGCGAGCCAATGATGTATGCGAGCCATGTTGAAGCCAAAACTTAGCAAGTGTTTCTCGGTTCCATCTGGGAACTCTCCATACAAACCAGCCAGCAGGAAAGAGGACCTGTGAATTCTTCCTGTGTTTTGATTAGCTCAAGTTTTTTTTTTTTTTTTTTCTTTTGGCAGAAAGGATAAAATACTCTTAAACGATCTCAGCGAGATCGTTGGCAAAGTCGCATACAATCAATTTGTAATAATAAACCTCTCTCTTTCAGTCTTCTATCAGCAGTATATCAACCTCTCTCTCAGTCTTCTATCAATATTTTTCTTCGGCAGCATCTCTAGCACCAGAACTATCTTCATGTTCTTCAGTTTGGAGGACAACCTATGGTACCTTAAGGTGCCTAAAGGATCTTTTCGACATCTCGTACTCTGTTAATTTCACTTTCCGGACATGGTTTTTTTTTTCTGTCAATGGTTGAACACATTAGATTGCAGCTTGGACTGCAGCCGGGCAAATTTGCAAGCTTTCAGTTGGTTTTCTCAAAGATCTGCTGCTCTCTGGGGTCCGAAACTTCTGCAACTGTCTTTGAACTCTCTTGTTGTTTGATTTTTTATTTGGACAGCAAGCTAAAACTCCTCTGCCACCTCATCTCATTTCTTAATAAATTCTAATGGAAAAAAAAGCCAATTCCGGATACACAACAATATTTGGGGAGATATCACAATCTAGCCGGTCGGCAGAAAAATTAGCTTCTCTAAACACATGATGAGCAACAAAGAAGTCGAAAGATGAGATTTATTAACCAGTTAAGATTGAAAGGAGAGACATGTGTACACAAAGATAGGAGAACTCAAAGAGTACATTTATAAAATTGAAGTTGGGTGTGTATGAATGTCAATTTAAATCAAGTGTTGCATGATGGAGCATGTGAAAAGGGGGAAAAAAGTTTTGCACAATTTGGTTATCTAAGCGCTTTACATATCTAATTGGTAGATATCATCATAGCCTCATATCATTAAATGTGATAATTATAACATGTTCCATCCTATTTTAAGATATTTGAGCCAATGCTATTTTCCCATCATCACCCCGCTCCGAGCACACCATAGCAAAGTAGCTAGGGTTGCAGAACGGATGAATTGGATGCTCTTGGAGAGAGTACAAAATATGTTGAGCAATGCTAATCTATCAAAAGAGTTTTGGGCTGAAGCAGTAAGCATGGTATGTTTTCTAATTAATTGGGCACCCTCTAATTTCAAAGTATTTGGTTGTTCTGCATATGTTCATTATGTTTGATCAACAGAATATATGTCTTTGTCTTGATGTTGACTATGTAAGGAAAAAAAACTTGCTGTTGGTAATAAAGAAAGCTCCATGTTGCATTTTTATTATGGCTTAAATGACATTCAAACATTTGAAAAAAATTTCGAGCGAAAGAGACAAACGCTACACGCATGGTTCCTTGTGACATGCCTCGGCTGCTCCATTCATTAGTGTATGATATTTTTTCCAAGAAGAGCATGCGGTACACTTGTTTAAAACATTGCTTTTTGCATAATTTACATTTGATTCAGCAGTATTAAGGTAACCTCGTATCCATGCAATTATTGCTTGAACACCAATCTATAAGTTAAGACTAAACAAAGACACGTTTAATTAATGATAGAAGTGATTTCAACACCAATCTTGAGAATTGTGCTAATCACATACAGTCGCCCACGATTTTCTTGTCTGCACATCCAACTGAGCTCCATCAAATTCCGTAAACTTCGCCCTAACACTAAAAAAACTCTCATATTCTCTTTTTTTAGCGAAAGTATTGAGGATTTATTTTACAAGTGCAAGGAGAAATGACTTTATCGGGGCAAATAATTATTATGACCTATGGCTAATTTTCATGATAGCAAATGAAATGCCAAGGAGTTTAACAAAGGAAGGGCCACTACTAGAAAGATTCTTTAGGCTGCGCTTCAGGGAAAGAATCTTAAATTTGAAGGAGGAGCCTGTAATAACAACTCATTTTTCCTTTAATTCCTCCACACCATGATATTTCTGAGGATTATCAAGTTGATGTAAGTATGTGGAAATGCGCTCTTGCATTGTGGTTTTTTTGAAAAGACTTAGTGAATGAATAAAGTACCTGCTCCAAGAAGAAACGTCCTGAGCTCAGAACTATCGAATACTACAATGGCCACTGAAATAACGTGCCAAGTAATATTCTTCCAAAAGTTATTACAATGTTAAAAATCACAATCAAAGCATTAACACTTTAATCAATAGAGCACCGAAATCTATCGTGGCAGGATCCTAAAGAGCCAAGCTTTTGATTAACAAATGATACAGTTGCACATATCTTTAAACATGTTCATCAATATTAGATTATGCATGAATCTTCAACTACTGGATACTGATCCATGAAATTAATCTAAAGGAAGTTTTGCTTTTCTACGTAACTTTATCATGGTATGTAGCTCATGAGTACTGTTAAAGTGACTTTGCTCAATACTGCTCCACACACACATGCACACATACATAGATACATACATATGCATGCATACAAATCTCAAACCCACCCAATTCCTCATCAACTTTTTTCTACAAGCCTTTCTCACCCAGCATAATATTCTTGCAGTCCTTGCATTCGGGCATCTAAAACTGTCGGTGGCATGCCCACCGGCACTCTTTTATCTTTTATCTATCTTGTATTCACTTAATAAAAGTGGTTAGTCATGTGTCATATTGCATGTATGTCATGTAATGTTTCAAACAAAAAACATTTAGTAGATCGATTTGTTCGAACACACACAACTCCAACTCTACTGAAACATGGGCCTAGTGCATGTGCTCCTCTCATGCCAATGAAAAGATTTTTGGCTATATTGTTGTAGATGACACTGCAAAAAAGTCCGATTCCTTTGAATGCCGGGCCTAAAGCCACAATCATGGCGACCCAGTGGAACACATTTTTTTGATAACTCACATGCTTTCTCACTCCTCATCAAACCTTTTAGGCTTTTGCTTTGCGTTCCTTTTGTTCTCATCGTGTCAGTGACCGAATCCACCATTTTTATTTTTCATAGAACGGACGAATCATATAAATTTATTATAATTATATCTACAGAAATTAAAAATTAAAATATTTTTTAGAAAAAAGAGTGGCAAAGCCGCACTATTTATCTCGTGTATTTCATCAGACCCACAACAGAGGAAGCAATCCAACCTGCGGTTCACGGGGTCCACCATCCTGTTGAAGGGAATCCATGCTCCTGATACTTTAAAATGGACAAGATCTCTCCTACCATGTGCCTCCGCGATGATTGGTCTACCAGGGGACAAGGTGGCCGCAGATTCTGGTGGCCCAGAATCCAGTCTTTCACACGACACATCTATCTCATGCGGATAAATGCAAATTACGAGTTCTCTGGCGGATGAGGTCGTTGTCGTCTTCTTCTTCTTAGACAGATGTTGCTGGATATTGGATCTAGACCGCGGACTGAGAAAAAGGAGCTCCAGCTGATAGTCTCCGGCGGACCTGCAAGAAGCCAGTGGTCGGGGATTCCGGCACTGGCCCTCCGATACTTAAGTCAGAGGGAGGTTTTTTAATGGGAAAAAATAGTGGAGAAGTAATCGAGAAAAGTAATGGTCGGGGCCGAAGGGAAAAAAGTCTCCCTGCCTCGAGTTCTCCCCCCTTTTATAGGAGGGGTGTAGGGGTTACTTATGATTGGACGTGATCGCGCGAATTAATGAGTTATCGTAAACGGTCCGAGATTTTGGGCTGGCTGACGATCCGTTGAGATCGTGTGCATTTAAACGTTGACAGGCGTTGAGGCGGAGATCGCGGGATTTGATCCCGCATGAGGAGGTGGTGGTCTTGATTTTCGGTGGAGTGGGGATGTCTGCTTCTCCCTTTGACAGGGTCTTTCTTGGCCTTGAGGTCGATCGGGCTTAACTCAGCCGAGATTGAGGTTGTGAGCTCTGGGGTCGTTAGTGCAGAGACCGAGTGTTCTGAGGTCGGGAGCTCTGAGGTCGGACGCTCTAAGGTCGGGCGCTCGGAAAGTATGCTTGCCGTCGTCACGTTCGTCATCAAGTGCCGGCGATTTGTCTACGTGCTTTGAGTGATCTATTTTCCCCTAACAACAGGTATTTTATATATTACGTATATAAATATATCCAATAAAGTTAGAAAATAAAAGATCGTGGAGTACTCAAGGCACTCTCCCTCTCTGGCCAACATAGTGCTTCTGCCATCCAATACGCAACCCCATTGGCCTTTCTAAATATATGCTTGGCCTAGAAGATCCTTTTATTCTTTATCATCATCTAGATATCTCGAAGTAAGAGGTGATCTAAACCAGCACCCCTCGGACCTCCTTGGATCCAACTGATTACCGTGGCCGAGTTACCCTCCATGAATGAATGAATGAGGCACATTCAATGTATTGATTTCAAGAGTGATCATTCTATACTTTTTTTTTTTTTTTACATGCGGCAATATGTGGAAGTTGAAAATAACAGTTTTTTAGTTATATCTAATAATTGAAGAGGGTAGATGACTGGTTGAAGTTTTATTTTTATGGGAAATTATTGGTTCGTAAAATAGATATATATTTTTTTAAACAAAGATTATTTTGTCGCTACCTATAGCTGAACTTGGAAAAATCTTTGCAAGAGGAGAGAGGGGGTTTACTATTTGGTCAAGTTAGCTCTACATACCTTGCAACCCCAAAGTCCAAACCTATATTTTGTGCTTACCTAGATAGTGTCTTAGGCCAAACATGATACCACTGCAAGACATCTAGATCTTGTCTTGCAAGACATCTATTTCACCTAGATAATGAAACTGTACAAAAATAGTAGCATGGAAGGAAAGGCTGAAATTATAAACACACATTTCTGAAAATCTAGACGAAATGCAATTATGTTTCCGAAGAGCCATGTTGTGGTTTGGCCTGAGGGTGACCACGCCGGAGGAAGCCGAGAAGACGCCAGCCAGGATTGAGAAAGAGGGCTACCTCCTACACTCCGGTATAACTGCACAAAGCCTTGGTCAGAAATTCAAGCGAAGGTCCTCCGATGGCTAGGTTAGCCAGACCATTTTTTTCAGGAGAGCTTTCTGAATGTTTTGAATTGCTTCTAATGGCTTAGAATAGCTTAAGAATGCTTGTAAAAGTTTACTGAGAGCCTTTTTTTACCCCTTTTTATAGGGCGAGGGTCACGACCGTTACTTGAAATTTTGGGTTGAGTTGTGGTCAGCTGGCCAATAGCTGGAGACAGCATGTATTGGCAGATGTGGCAGAGTATGGCTTTTGGCAGGTGTGGCAGGATATGACCCTTGGTATGTGCGGCAGGGTATGACCCTTGACAGCAAGCATGGCTGAGGCAGCAAGGCATAGTCCTTGGTTGGCACGTCATGGCGTGGCTAGCAAGCAATGGTTCGTAGAAGAGGGCTGGCCAGGCTCAGATGTCCAGTTAGATGAGCGGGGCGTGCACGCAGGTACGACTGTGGGGGAGGTCGGCAAGCTTGGAGGCCGCGACATGTGCTTGGCGAGGTCGGCTTGGTCTTCGGCGGGTTGAGGTCGGCCTGGCCTTTGATCGAGGTTGGCTCGGCCTTTGCGGGCTGAGGTCGGCTCGGCTTTCAGAGAATCTAAGGTCGACCTGGCTCTTGGCGGGACCGAGGTCTGGTCTGTTCGGCCGAAATTGGGTGACTTTATGCTAGAGTAGGACGGTCCATTTTGCCTCCCATCAAGCCATATAGCACACTCCCTTCTTTTTGGCAAAAGGATGCTAATACAACTAAGGACAAGCAGAGTCTCATCATCAACAAAGGAAGAACTAATTTTGGCAAAGAGCATAGAAATAGCGGTCTAAATTCAACATAAGATGATTCTCTAAGTCACTAGCAATCGTTCAGTCCAATCGACTGCTAGAATCCGGGATTTCTTTCTTTCTTTCTTTCTTTTTTTTAAGTCATGGTTTGTACTGGCCAAACAATTTTTAGTTTCTTGTTCACCTCTTCCATGCTTGTTATAATAACCAATTTAATGCCTTGTGGGCTATTTGTTTAAGCGTGGGCCTTAATTTAAACCTTTATAATGTTCTAGCCCAAGAATTGCCCATCCTATGGATTGCTAATTGCCATTGGGCTGGATCCCGGGGTGGATATGATATCCTCCCGGTACATCACTGCAATTTGGAAGTCAGAACAGACGGTTCCGTTAGAAATCGGAAGGCTTTATTCCAAGGCCCTCCGCTCCTCCCGCGCTCTTTCTTTTCGCCGGTAATCGAATAGGAGACGAGCACCAAAGCGGAGAGATGGCGAGATCTCGGATCCGGTTTTCTTTACGAACCCTAACCCTGGCCCTATCTCCGGTATTCGTCGTGGCCGCTGCCGGCGGCGGCGGCGGCGGCGATGTCGTGGTCCTCACGGACGACAACTTTGATGAGGAGGTCGGCCAAGATCGCGGCGCTTTCGTCATGTTCTACACCCCCTGGTATCGTTCCCCGAGTCAATTTTTCTTGTGCAATTCTCTTCGCATTCGTTGTTTCGGTTCTTGGTTTCTTGGATTCGCTGGCCTCTGCTGTTTCTTGGAGGATTCTTGATTTCCTTGATAGGGCGACTCACTGTTTTTTAGGGTTTTTGATGTCGAGATGACGTGCTTGAGAGCTAATTCCTTCTATTGGAAGGCTGGAAACTTTGTGCTTTTCGGATTTTTGTGCAAGTTTTGCATGGAAAATGTATTACTACTGGCAAATGTTTTACATAAAAATGCGTTTACACAAGATTAATGCATTCTCCAATTCATTCATAAATTGATATCACTTAAATGTAATTAGCGAATGGAAGTATGGATATGGTTTCCGGTGTATCAGCTTTGAAATTGGGAGGATATCAAGAGGAATGGACTTTGAAGAGTTGGCGTTTTATAATTATATAGCATCAATAACTTTGCTAAAATATAATAAATTTTGTGTGTCCATGAGAATTGAGAGGTGTTAAGCGATATAAATTGTGTTGTTTTTGTTGGAAAATATTTTCTCTGCTAAAATCTTATAAATCTCTTTTATGTGATTTTATTGTTTTATCTTCAATATTTAATTAATGGCTTTCTGCACACACTAAATAAATAAATTAAGTTTTGATGTTATCTAGTTCGAGGCATGCTATGAAAGACGCTTTCTTTAGAGTAGAATTTGCCCTGCCCAGGTGCAAACAGTTGATGACGGTCTACTTCTAAGATACAACGATCCGCTTCGTGTTCTCCTTGAAGTGCACTCTAACAAAGGAGAATTAGGATCGAACCCGAACTAGCCAATTTCAGATGCATTAAAAATCAGCAAATTTGATTGAAGCAATCTCTCAATCTTTTTATATGCGGACATAATCCTCTTCTCAAATGCTTATTGGGTGCACTTGACTTCGCTCACTTAGTGCTCTTAATTCTCTTTTTTAATTTGGAGTTATTCAGATGGAAAGGGGATGTTCTGATGGATGGGAAGTATGACCCCTTTCTTATTTATAGATGTGAAGGGTGAGTATGATTAGATGCTTAAGCATCCTTTTGTTGAATGCATCCCTTCACATAATCCATCTATTCATCAAGGGTTGTGTCCCTTGGGATCTTCCAAAGAGTCTGTTTGTGAAGTATCTCTTCGAGATGTCTTGTGAGAAGAGAAAGTGTCTCTACGTTTCTTTTTAAGATACCGTATGAGCAACAATTAGAGACATGTCCGTAGAATTTTCATAGAATTTTAAGAGATGAGAGAGATAAAGATAGAAAATTAAATCTTATCTATTTAGAAAACGAAGTTATTTGGGAGTCTAAGTTTTTATATTTAACTAGGTTTATGTTTTGATAAATATCCAATATGGAATTCTAAAATCTAAAAAATTGAATTAAATATTTTATTAATAAACCTACAGTTTCAGGGTGAAACTTTCAACTTTCACCTTAAAACTGTTGGTTTATTACGTGTTCTCTTTTCTTTAAGTTTTATGTTCTTAAATTGATCCGGAGGTGCTTCTTTGCTTTGCTACTTTTGTTTTTCCTGTTGCTGGCATTGCTTATTTAGTGCAATTTGTGGCAGGTGTGGGCGTTGTAAGAAGATTGCTCCAGAGTATGAGAAGCTTGGCTCAAGTTTTAACCGAGAAAAATCTGTTTTGATTGGAAAGGTGAGTACTGCTTGTGCTAACATAAATATTCCAATATGAAATGTTGCTATTGTTGTAGAAGTGTGTACTTATTTAGTGGAGACAATGCTTATTTTTCTTCTTGCTTTTTTAGTTGCTCCCCGAAAACCTATGCTTACATGCACTTGTGACAATTATTAAAAAACATAGAAGTACATGAAATGATGAACGGACATGGAATAAGTGAGTTCCGTTCAATCAAAATTTGAAAAACAATTTCCGTTTTTTGTGCTATGAAATTAGAGCATCTTATAATTTTTCATATGCAGTTTTGGAGTTTCTCTACAAACTCTAGCTTGCATATCTCAGAAGGAAAAACTAGATGAGATTCATAATCAAAATGGTTATCCATGGGTGACGAGTTACATGGCCTTCCATGAAAATATAAATATGTAAGCAAATAACCAGACAGCTAATGACTATATCACACCACATTACATTGCACCAATGGTCTACAAATGATAATTTATCACAAATTGCCAGCTGCGGGAAAGAAATGAATCCAAGAAAAACGTAGGTGAATTCAAAATTATAAATTGCTCAAATGGAACCTTAGTAAACAAGTTTGCACATGGAAGATTTTCAATCTTCCCATTAATGACTGTCTTCACATACTGTGATAATGTCATCATCCTCAGATTCTTCTTACTTGATCTCTTCATTCATGCTGCACCTCAGTCTTTTCAGAACAGTTGAGCTGGAGGAGTAGCATTGCTAGGTCAAGTTTTTCTCTTGGAAGATTTCCTCGGCTTTGAAGAACTCTTTGAAGCTTCATTATCTACATTACAATTTATTGTATCCAAGATTTTTTTTAAAAAATTTTCAGGATGAAGTTTATTAGTATGTTTGTTAGGATCTTTAATGATCACTTGATAATCCTATGCCTCAAAACAAGAGGAAGGCATGAAGAGTCAGCCAAGAAGAAACTTTTTCACAAAAAATACAGTAGCGTATACCTTAATATTACAGATATAAATATTGCAATCACTTATAGATTTTACTTTGTAATTTTTTTTTCTTGTTCTTCTTCCTACACTTTATCTTTCACTGAATGGTGACTTATTCAGATAAATACTGGCAATGACATGCCCACAATTATTTTTTATGGCCTCTTTATTGTTCTTTATGACCTCTTTATCTTAATTGAAAGGCTTGTTATGATGAAAGGTTGAACATGTAAAAGATGAGGAATCCTTGATCTGTGGATACGCTTCTTTGACCTTTAGATTTGTTAGTCTTGTTGGATAAGGGTAGGGAGACCATGCTCCAATATGCTAAAACCAGACACTGTTTAAGAATTTTGAAAGACCATGAAACCTTTGTGCTCATTATGAAATTAGTGATATAAACGATGGTTAGTAAATGTGTAAGGTGCTCAATCTCTGCAAGTGGACTCTTGTTATAGTACTATCGATTTAATTATTTTTAAGTATCATGAAACCTGCGTGCAAGTGGACTCTTTGTAGTATAAAAAAGTTGATATTTTTTTTCTTTGTTCATTTTTGAAGGTGGATTGTGATAAATATAAGAGCTTATGCAGCGAATATCGGGTTTCCAAATACCCGACAATTCACTGGTATCCAAAAGGGTCCTTGAAACCATTAGAGTAAGCATCATATCCATAGCAGAAATAATATCTCAATCATTTTACATTTACTTAGTCGTCTGAATTTGAAACACATCTATTCATTTTCCGATTCTCAATTAGTTATAAAATGTGGGATACTAATAACGTCTGATGCTTGTGGAGGTATGACGGCCCTTATACTGCACAAGTTTTTGTTGAATTTGTAAATGCTGAAGCAGGTAACTATCTATCAACGATGATTGCATTTCCTAGTTATGCTTACTCCTTCCATATACGTGATAACTCCTATTCATGCTTCAGGATCGACTGTGACTGTAGATCGAGGCTTGTTCCAACAATTTGCATGTCTTTTTGAATACTCATTGATCAAATATTTTTATTAAAAGATTTTTGTTTCATATTTTTTTGATTATCTTAAAATTCTCGAGGCCTGATGTTAAACTTCCATTATTCTTTTTTTTCTTCTTTTTTTAATGCAGGATTCAGATTGGCATTTTGCACTCTAGCGATAATTATATTTCTATTCCAAGACAATACAGTCTCTCATATTTTTTTCTTTTTCTTTTTTGGTTGGTGAAGGCCATCCCTCACTCTTTTGGTGAAAGGGGTGGTCCCAACAACCCACCTCAACTGATCTGCACACAAGGCCAGCCATAAGATCAGCTGGCTGATTTGCTTTGAGAAATGTATGCAAAGTGAGAGATCGATGAATGTCGTGTTGATTCGCTTTGAGTTGCCACCGATCCGTGAGATTAATGTTGATGGATCTCCTCCAATCCAGACCTGAGTTGCTTTGTATAGAAGATACCATCATATTGCATTGCTAGGAAAGCAATGAAATTCTCTAACAGTTTTCTTTCTGTATGAGTACAGGAACCAATGCAGAGCTGGTACCAAGTCCTTCAGATATAGTAGTGCTTACATCAGAGAACTTCAATCAGGTTGTCTTAGATGAAACCAAAAATGTCCTAGTGGAGTTTTATGCGCCATGGTTAGTTTTCCTCTTCAAGTCCATTTAGATGGTCTTAGTATTTAAACGTCGTCTCCTTCCCTATAATGGACCGAATAATCTTAGTATCGCATCTCCCTACAGGTGCGCTCACTGCAAACTCCTTGCTCCTGTAAGTAAAGTTGTTTTTACTGTGTCAGGTGGAGTGTGCTTGTGCTAAATTATGGCAATTATATGTGAGAACACGTCTTATGCAGCTTTGTAAATTCTATTCTATCATCCATTTCCAGACTTATGAGAAGGTAGCCACTGCTTATAAGTTGGAAGAGGATGTTGTAATTGCTAACCTTGATGCTGACAGATACAAGGATTTGGCTGAGAAGTGAGTATAGAAATTGAAACCATACTTTCTTAAGCAACTGAATCTTGTTGAGTAGTTATCCTGGGATAATAATATTTATGTGGTAAACCTTTTTGTTGCTTTTTCCTATGTCTAGAACTTTTTGAATGCTGTTGATTTTTCATCTAAAATGTTCAAGTTTCAGGGATTAAATGTTAACAATGAAGTTTTCTCAAAAAAAGTTAGTAGCAAAGTAGCAAGAAAGTTCCCCTTGCTCTGTGTGAAGTCACCAGAAAATGAATGATCTTTATATACTTATTTTACAATAATCGCTGCTTGCATGAAGAGCCATTTATGATTAAACATCAAGTGCTGCTGAATGTCTCCTTAAGATGTTCTTCCCACTATTTCCATCATTGAAATTTCCTATCCAAGTAATGAACTCTTGATGTCATAAGCAGATTTGGGTATAACATCAATAGATAACATGAAAATGCACTCTTTTTTCTTTTCTTCCCACTGAAAAAAAATAAGGGCATGAGTAGTTCTGTTCAATGAAGGATTCTAGCATTTGGACTCCAGTTGAATGCACCTTAGCAATGACTACAAGCTCTATCCCATCTACTTGGGATTTGTTTTACTTCTCTTGTTTTGCCAATTTTCTCTCGATTGCTGCATTCTTTGTGATAAGATGTGTGTTCTTTTTGATCTCTCCACCTTTTCTTTCTCATTTATTGGACCTAAAGTAGAACCTTGGGCTTTTATTGTGCGTGGCCTAAATATTTGATTCAGATCCTGAGCGTCTTCTCCCTTATTATTTTTATAGCTTATGCTTCCTTTTTGTATTCTTTTGCTGATCCTCCTCTAATGCCCTAATCTTCTTGACAACATGGCATCTCCATCATCTTATATATTTAAGATGCAAGTTGACATAATTATGCAAGTAGTTTCAATACATTGCTTGCTCATACCAAGCAAAATTGTCACCATTACTCATAATGGCTGCAACCAAACAGAACTTGTTATCTGTATATGAATGTCCTACCTCAATGCCACATGTATTACAATCTTCTCAAGCAATATCTTAGCTGATATGCGGATTCTCTGGACCTCTTTTCTGATGAAAATGTCAAATATTTTCCATTATAAATTTGATGTAAGCTGATAAAAAACCGACAACAACTAGCAGCCATGTATTATTTCTTGCCAACCTCATTCCACTTCCGAGGAAATCCACATTGATATTAAATATATGGAGAATTTGAGGGAGAAATGAATGGCCATAAATTTACCATGTATGAACACTTATCTGATATCTAATGACAAACCAGGTTATTTTCCTTCTAGGAGTTGTATTGAAAGTTGAACTGGAACAGATATGCACACAAGAAAAAATTGTCATTACCAGATGCAATTGATGTTATATTTTTCCTTTGCTATCTTGAATCATTCTTCTTTTTGAAAAGCCCACTTTCACGTTCACAGCTGTTGTTACAGTTTATGGATCTGTATAGACTGAAGGAAGAAAAGGAGCAAGGAAATTGTATGGTTTGAGTTCTTATTTATTATTTTGTAGTTATGATGGATAGTGGCTTTCAGTTGATGTTAAAATAAATTGAGCTTTGATATGACGGATCTTGAGATTAGAGCAGAAATTGTACAAACCTAATTATTAAATGACTTATAATAGATAATATATTGAAATATTATATATATATATATATATATATATATATATATATATATATATATATATATATATATATATATATATATATATATATATATATATATATATGAAACCATTATGTTGTTTTATAAAATTTCTGCCTTTTTTTTGAAAAATACGAAAAATGTTGGTAATGTTAAACACATATCTAGCCGCAGTTTTAGTTTTATGAGTTGAGTACATAATTGCACTGCTTGGCCACTCCCTCATCCCCGAGGTTTGAAGTTTTGGTTGAAACTGATCCAAATTGATTGAAATTTTTTGGGTCTTGGTCAGTTTTGGCTGGTTCCAATCCGTTTTGATCAGTTTCAGTCAGTTTCAGCTGCTCTCGATCGAAACTGATTGAAAATGTTGGTTTCATTTTTACTTTTTTGTTTCGCAAGTAAATATGTATAATGCTTTCTAAGATTCACCAATATAATCAACCGCATATTTACTTGATCTAATCTATGTTGTTTTCATCTAAGCTTTATTATCGAAGTTGGTATGATGCAATCTTGAAGTGTGTTTTAGAGATATAAATAACATTTCAATATGTAAGTAAAGACTGTTTCTGCATATCTAGGAGCTCTAATGTTATTTTAGAGAGTGTGATATCTAATTATTTTTATGCTTTTGTATGCTTGTCTTGTTATGCATGATTGAGAGATATTTGATATTTTATGCAATATATATTCATGTGATATGTTTAATGCATTAAACTTTAATGAAACTTAATTTCAGCCCAAATCTATGGAAATGATATGCACTATGACTAGGCGACTTAAAATAATATAAAATGCTGTAAAATAACCTATCTTGATTAATATTTTCCTTGTATTTTTCATTTTTTGATTTTTTTCTTATTCTTGATTTATTTTTCTTATCTTGTTTCAATTTTTTGATTTTTTTTTCTTATTTTTTGCTGAAACTCAGAGCAAAACTGCAGAAACTGAAACTTTACTAGGGAGACCGAAATTGAAACCAAAGCAGAGTTCTAAAACCTTGATTTAATAACTAGTTCAGCACACAACTGTGGTATTTGGCTCTCCCTCTTGTCCTTATTGCTGAAACTAACAAGGAAATGATGCTGCAATGTCATCAAGAAACCTAAAATAGCTTCCGTTGTCTTGTGACCAGATAGGGAAAAACTAAATTGGAGTTTTTTTTGGTGATTTAATATTACTGCCTCTCCATTTCTTTGTCCCATGGAACCTTCATTAACAGATTCATGGAAGATATTGGTAAGGATTGTAGAATTAAATGATTTAGAAATTGGGATGTTATATTTGATAATTTCCCTTTTAGAGTTTAAAGGTTCCCAAACTCTTATGCAGAGCTTTTAAGAAAGAATTCAAACTGTAGCCTACCTTTAAACTATAAAAATGCCAGCAACTGGAGAATATTCTATCTAGTGTATGCATGTCATATGCATGCATAATACTATGAATTGCCTTGATGTTGAGAATTGATTAAATCTTTGAAATGCTATAGCGGAATGTGATTGGTTTATGTATCAAAATTTATTGTGAATCAAAATTCATTGTGTATTATAAAATTGCTTGAGGATCTTTTGAGCTTTTTGCATGAGATTTATATCATTTCTTTTATTTTTTTTTAAATTTTTGTTTGTATATCATAGACTTTGCATGCTTGCTGAGCATTCAGGTATGAGGTTAATGGCTACCCTACAATAATTTTTTTTCCAAAGAGTAATAATGCTGGTGAAACATACGAGGGTGGCCGAGATTTAGATGACTTCATTAATTTCATTAATGAGAAGTGTGGCACCAGCCGTGATAGGAAGACCCAGCTCAATTCCCAAGTGAGTAGAAGATTGATTTTGAAAGTAGACTTGCATATTTATAACTGGCCTTGCCTTAACAAGTGATATTCTATTGCCGTAGGCTGGTATAGTTTCAAGTTTAGATGCTTTAGTGAAGGAGTTTGTCAGTGCCACTAATGATGAGAAGAAGGCAGTCCTATCTCGGATTGAAGAGGAGGTTGAGAATTTAAAGGGTTCTTCTGCAAGGTAATTCTCTGTAGGTATAGTCATTGTATCAGGCATTTTCACAATTCCAACTGAATGAATTGTTGTCAACTGAATTTTATTATGAATTACTACTTTGATGTGTGCTAAATTTTATCTACCTGTTATTTACCTTTTCAATATCCTACCTATTTTCACTCTCATTAACTACCCTAATTCTGGTAAACAAAGAAACAAAAGAAAAGTGTCTTCTTGAATGATGCTTAATATGTAGAGCAATGGGTTTCTGAACTTTCTAGAATTAGTTTATTAGGAAAATTTTGCAGTTAGCATGTAAGTTGCTTTTGGTTTTTAGACATGGCAGAAACTAGCAAGGTATCTACAAAGTCAAAATTTTATTTTGTTCTTTTATCAACATTAATAGTAACGTGAAAGGAGGAAAAGAAAACGTTGCACAAGTACAATGAATTAAGTTTTGATTGTTCACCAAACAAAAAAAAATTCATATCTTTTATTTCTCTCTAGTCTCATAGATGTGGCAGTTGTATTCTAACCATTTCTCAATAAATTGAGTCTATTAATGGCCATAGTGCTTGGAGGGTTCCAAATGGCTCAGTAGTAATTCACATGGGGGTGAATATCAGTAACTAATTTTATAAATATTTTATATATCATAGATCATAATCAATAATACTGATTTTTCATTTTGAGAGGCCCTTTATCCATTTCCACTGGGAAGCATTTGGGGCCAAATGCTTTCAGGAGCATTCCCACCTCTCTCCCTCTCCCTCTCTGTGTATCTATCTATGCATATAATGGATAACTAAGTTTTTATCTCATAACACGATTGTCAACCTCATAGATGTTTGTAAAATTTTTATACAAGTCCTTCGCAAAAAGAAAACCACATCTATTTGCAATTGTTTATGCACTTCTACCATCTGTCAGACATAATTCCATGAAGTCACTAAATTTTGTTGTTATTGTTATTATTGTTTATTATTTCAAAGGTATGGTAAGATCTATGTGAAGGCTGCAAAAAGCTGCATTGAGAGAGGAGCAGATTATGCTCCAAAGGAAATTGAACGGCTCCAACGCACGTTGAAAAAGGTGGGACTCAGACATGCATTTCCCTCTCTCTCTGTTATTTTTTTTTTCTATTTTGAATCTGGAAGTACTTCTAAAAAACAGTTGTTAAATTAAAACTTCAGATCCTAATACAGGGTTTTTTTTTAAAAAAAGAAAACTTCTTGTCTGATGGCAGTCAATTCACCCATCAAAGGCGGATGAATTCATCCTTAAGAAGAACATCTTGTCAACTTTTGCTGCTTAAAGACATACAGGTTTTTGCCCATTCAGTTTTGGAAGATTTTGGGTAACATTCTGAGGTTGGTATTCACGTTACCAAGATTTTGTATATTTATTGTCAAGTAAATAAACATATCAATATTCTTAAAAAAGCTCACTTTTTCAGTTTTATAATTTTATATATAATTTTGAGTTATTTGAACTCTTTCTGAATATTTGTTAAATTTGCCAGATATTTTTTCTGAGTACCGAATCTTTACCTCTAGCTAGATTATTCCCACCGAACTTGTGTCTGTGCTGCGAAGAAGGGAATGAGGTTGGGCATGCTTGGTAAAACAAACAGTCCTTTGAGTGGTTGTCCCAGAAGGTTTTCTGTTAGGCTTCTGGTTGGCATCTAGTTTCCGTCTTTAAGGCTTTCTGGAAGTATGTATGATGTATTCAAGTTGGCTCTGATTTGCAAGCATGCAAACGCAACATGCTGCTGGAAAGTATGAAGACTAGAGGTGCTTTGTATCTCTGTCTGCTGTCCTTAGTATGAATGATGATGCAACAAGAAAGAGGAGGCATGAAGAACTGTTAGCATAGTTGGCTGGCTTATGAGGTCCAGAGTACAAATTCTGTATATTTTTCAAAAAAAAAAAAAAAAGATGATTTGGTGGAGGTGGATTTGCTACAAAGAAATATGGTAGAAATGGGTGGAAGGAGTCTATGTTGCAAATATTGAAGCTTCTGTGTGCCATTTTAATATTATCATGCCCGGCCTGCGCCACTACTATTCTTAAGCTCAAGATGCTAGATTTGAGTTTTTGATTTTGATTGATGAATTTGAAATTTAGTTTCTTTTTCCGTCCAAGAGAAAGGGAGGAGATTCATTTGCACTGTAATTATTTAGGTTCCAAGTCTTAAAATGCATCTAGACTCGAGCACACAACCTTTCGTTGCTAAAGAAAAGTGGTATGTTGGTGACTGCCACATGTCTTGGCTGATTAGTTTTGTTTTCTACTGCTCATTGAGAATATATTTTGCCTTATCAATCTACCGCTGAAAGCCTGAAAACTTGACTTCTATCGAGATGTTCTATTCTACTTTTGATTAGTTTATGAAACTTCACTTGTCATGTGGCAAAGGAATTGGGGAATTGTGGGGAATTTATTTTTGAAAAAGGAATGGAAAAGCTCAAAGTAAATGGGAAAAAGCCAGTGCTATATTTTTTGGGTCTAGATATGAGGGTGATAGGATGAGGATCATGCAATAACCCAGATTGTTGGGCTAGTGGGCCGGCCCGGAGTGGCCAGGCCCAATCCAACCCTGGCTAGCTCAACTCGTGGGCTTGTGGGCCGGATCAAGGGGCCAAGGCCAGCACCTCACGTGCGTTGCATGTGAGGAAGAAAGCTGGAAGGAAGACTTCGGCTTGCAGTCTTCTTCCTCATCAAAGATTAGGAGAAAAATCACCGTAATTTTGAGATCTTTTCTGGATTTTTTTTGCCTTGGATCCTTGCCGAATTAGTTGCCAAATCGCTTCACCGGACCGAGGTAAGAGTACTTTGCCTTCTTCTCTTTCTTTCTCGGACTTCTAGCTGGCGGAGGCTGGAAATTCGACCAAAACAGGGGTGCTTTGTTCAGTCTCCTTATCCGTGATTAGCACCGCCACCGGATAGGCCGGGCTTCGACTCGGTTTGATCGCTTGTGTCCGTGCAGCTTTTGGCCGAGATGATTAGGAAGAAATCGCCACTATCTTGGCTGAGATTGGAAGGATCTCTTTTTCATTTTTTTTCTGTTCTCTCTCTCTTTCTCTTGCTTTTGGTGGCCACCACAATCGACAAGGATCGTTGTTGTAGGGTCGCTGTCACCGCCGGGTGGAGGGGTTGCTATAGCCACCATCCATGGAGTTCTCCTGTAGCGGTTGAGAGGCATGTGTCTCCCCTATTTCAGAAGAAGAGAAGAGGAGAAGAAGAGAGTTCTTCTCTCTTCTCTTTGTTCCTTCTCTTTTTCTCTTTCTAGTTTCTCTCTTTATTCTTTTTTTCCTCTCTTAGTTCCTCTCTCTAGTTGATCCAAGTAGGTAGCAACAAAGACTTGGAGGACCTGGTGATTGACCCATAGTAGACGCCGGTAGGCGGTTTAGGTTACTAGTCCACTGTTTTATTTTCTTTTTTATAATCAAGTTTAATTCTGTAGAGAAAAAGTGGTTCTAAAATCAAGATCAAAATTAAAAATCTTGATTAAATAAATAAAATCCCATAATATATTAAAACCATTTCATTGATCAGGAATTTGAGCTATATTTGCAAAGCTTGATTTGGCAGGTTCTACTCGGGCTCGGCTTCAACTTAGATGCTAGCTTAAAATTCAGTTCCAAGTATTATCGTCCATCTTTGGTTGCTTTAGATCGAGTCAATTATGCGCCACCTAAAAAGTGGCTTGATCGATCACAGCAGCCGTGTCCCAAAAGCTTCCAGTTAAATTATGACCAAGTGGCCAAGTGCTGCAGCCTAATAGTCCTTTTTTTTTTTCTGGCAGGACATCCTAATAGTCCTTCCGAAGATCCAATCAGCTGATTCGTTACGGCCTCTCTGTACGCATGGAAATATGAACTGCACGAAGGGCATGATGCGTAGCCTATAGGCCGTAAATCCACCAGAATTACTTGGTTCTTTATATACAACAGTCCAAAAGTACTAAAAATGAGACAGAAAACACGGCAACGTAAAGGATTTGTGCCTAGAACGAAAATAAAACAAGATTCCAACCAAGTATATTCTTTTAAATGAATCAGACTACCAAAATTTTTAAATTCTCTTAGCTTGGCTGCTTGTACTTATGTAAAAGCTATATAAAATGCCGATTTTATTAAAATAATAAAAAAAATTTGGACAATCCTCTATGTTTCTACCTCCCCAATTATGCCTAACATTAAGAATAAACTATCCACTCAAACAGAGCCAAGATGACTCCATGCCTGCATGCCTACACGCACGAATGCACAACATATGGGAGGGTAAGATGGAGCTGCTTACGGTCCTCCATGAACTATTTTTTTGATTTTTTTGACTATTTGTACATGTTATGTATATGATGCCTCCATTTTAGCAGGAAAAAAAAAAAAAGCCAGGACGACTCCATGCCTGCAAGCCTACACGCACGAATGCACGACACCTATACATTCCCATGCACGCAAGAAGAGGAACAAAAACAGGAAAAAGAAAAAGAAAAAAAAAAAGGAGGGGAGGAAGAAGAAGAAATCCCCATCCCCTCATCACACAACCGGTTGATGATTATCCCTGCAGTGCAATCGACTCCAAAAGCTGCTGCTCGTAGAACCTCGCAATGAACTCCTCGGCCTTTACATCAATCTCATTCGGCTCTGCATCACCTCTATCATCACCACCATCTTTCTCGGCATCACGCTTGCCATCTTCGCCTGTGTCGAGTGCATGGAGGTCTTCTGCGGACGCATACCTGCTCATGCCATCGACCGACGAGTGCAGCGGCGATGTCGCGGGGGTGAAAACCTCGTGGAAGTAGTCCACCTTCGTCAGCGGCAGGGCCGCCACCGGCTCTGGCGGCGCTACCTCTTGGTGCTCAAGCTGGTGGTGGTGGAGGGGACGCACGCCGGCTACTAAACTCTTCCAGAAGCTCGTCCTCCCTGACCGCACCACCTCATTGGCCTGCGCAGGCGCCACCTTCTTTGATGTCGACTGCCGGGTCACGAAGAGCACGGCCCGGAGGAGCCCCAGGGCGCCGCTGCGCTTCCTGGGCCTCGTGGGTGCGGCGGGTGTTGATGAAGCCTGCTTAGGGCTCATGACCATGTCTTTACTCTCTTCTTCCTTCTCCATTGGGATGGAGTAGCAAGAGAGGGACATTGGCCGGCCGAATGGTTTTCTTGTCACTTTAGTAATGAGGCTTGGAACAAGAGTTGGAGCTCGCAAGAGATTATATACGAGGGTCAAAGGGGGTGGTTAGAGGGGGAGAGAAGTGGTATATATGGGTCTGTGGAGAATTAATATTCTTAGAATGTGGCCGGCGTAACTGGTGGAACGGAAGGAGAACGGACCGTGGGGTCTGATGGCTCGGTTTAGTGGGGTCTCGTGTGGAGTTCGTGGGGACGGGACGAGGGAAAGGTGGCAACGCGGTTCGGGTGCTGAAGTCCTCGGCGTGGAAGAAGGGGAGATCCCGGGAGGCAGGAGGTGGGAGAGCGATTCCAGGGAGACTGTTGAAGAGGTCAGCATTTGTCTCAGGTTGGCAGACCCAAATGCATGCTCAGGCTGGGTCGTGTTGTTGCTGGTTAGGTTCAGTCACCATGTATTATTACATAGTCCTCAAGAAGATTTTGAATTACCACCGCTTTCAGTAAAAAAAAAAAAAAAAAAAAGGAAAAGAAGAAGAAGAAGAAGAAGAAGATTTTGAATACATATACCAAGTAAAAATATTAAATTTCCGACTTTTATTTGCCGACACTAGAAAAAAGCATTGGCAAAAAATGCTAGATCGCAAAAAACTGCCGACGGTTGTTTGTAACGTCGGAAGTTGACGACGCTTATAAACGTCGAAAGTTCACCCAAAAGGTTGATGACTCTTGTAAACATCGTCAGAACCATTTCCGATCACTAAATCTACCGGAGTGCCCACTCGGCCTTCTTCACCACCGTCAGAACCATCTCGACAGCATGAAAAAGGCGGTCTTTGATGTAGGATTTCAGCATAAGAGAATACATCTCGGAGTGGATGTTCTCGATGGCTATCTGAAAGCCGTAGAAGGCGCGGGCCTCGGCAATCTGGACATCGGACATGAAGCGGGAGGCGAGGTTCTCGAGGATGATGTTGTCGGAGGCGGCGAAGAAGGCGAGGATGGGAGAGGTGAAGCGGCGCTCGTCGGGGATGAGTGTGTGGAGCCAGTGGGAGAGATCGGCGGTCCAGAAGGAGGTGACGGCCTTCTTGTACATCTCCCACACCTGGAGGTACCGAATTGGGAACATCAAGAGGCGGTCGGGGGTTGGGGCGAGGAGCGGCTCCTCCAGCTCCCCAACGGTGTGGCAGGCATCGACGACATAGACGGAGATGAGATTTGTGACGAAGAAGAAAACCTAGAGATGGGGGTGTTTTCGTTATTGGAGAAAGGGTGGAGGAGACCTTTGGGAAAAATGTCCAGTCGGACGGGTACTTGGCTTCCGACAATGCTTATAAGCGTCGTCGGAAGCGAAATTCCCTCCTCCCACTTCTCCGGACTGTCGGATTCTGGCAAGGGAAGGAGAGAGATGTAAAGAAGGAGGCCGCGGATAGACGACCATCGAGTTAGTCCCACATCGGCGGATTGATTGGAATAAAAGGAGAAAGAAAGGAAGCGACTCAAGAGTGAAAGATATGAGAATAGCTCCTCTATCGTCGACTCCAGCATCTGCTCAATGCTCTTCAAGGACGGGGCCCCATGTCGCCCAGACCGCTGCTGCTTAGCTCGTTGCCGAGCTCGCTGCTAACTACCCCGCTTGCCTCAGCAAAAGACGGCTTACTATCCTTCGTAGACCGCAATATCGCAGTCTACACTCCTCCCTGTAGACCGTGATATCGCTGTATACGGGTTGCTCCCCTATCGCTCAGGCCACCGCCGCCGCCGCCTGGGCCTTCGCCGAGCTTGCCGCCAACCATCCACATCTTCGCCTACGCGACGCTTTAAAGCGTCATCTAATGCCAACACAAAAACTGCGCGTCGCAAAAATCCATTTCCACGCTCGCATAGCCGACGAGGTTGCCACGCTTGAGGGTGCGTCGGGAAGAATTTTAGAGACGCCTTTTAGCATTGGTAAAAGCCCAAAAAAGCATCGGAAAATATTGTTTTTTCTGTAGTGATAATATCTCATTGTAGCTAGGTATCCGGCCCATTAGGACACCTATACTAGTAACGGCAGGGACAGGACATAATATGTTCCTCAACAATACTCTAGGTTTAAATGCAACCTAAGTAACAATTTTGTTATTTTTGATGCATGATGACCGTTCAGTTTTTAAATAGTTTGCAAAAAGAAGTATTTTAGGCATTTAAACCGACCACCATGTTCATGGCATCAACCTATGCTGCTTGCCTATGATATTTCTAAATTAAAATACTTGCCATTAAATGACTAGTATAGTGATTATTTGTGGTTAGCATCCCTAACACCAAAGAATATCTTAATTAATTTTTATTGTGGCATTAATATGGGTCTTATGACGACATGTAGGTTAGGTGCTTAATATCCCATTACAATGCTAATCAAATTTGCACTAGATATACTTTTACTAAGTTGGACAACAGATATCCAAATAGTTGTTGTTAAACCCCCTATCCAAGAGCACGTACCAAGTGTTGTGACATGCATCCCCCCTGCACATAAGTAGGACTTGGACCCACGAGCATGCAAGATGATGACCTATCAACAATAAATACAAATTAGTTTAACAACAATCCAACAACACAAATATGATAAATTTTAAAATTTTTGACTTTAGATAATCTGAATTGGCCACACTTAATCCCAAAACCGAAACCAACAATGTCTCAACTAAATATTAAAGCAACTTACAAATAAACCTACAGAACAATTCAAATTTTTTAAGTTCCAACAATTTATACAAAACCAGAATATCAGAGAGAGCTGCAAGACAAAATCGTGACCTTCTATATCTCGGGCTTTGAAAAGAGAGAGAGGAAGGGTGAGCTGAATGCCTATTAATAAATTTCATATTTAAATATTTTCAAATAGCAATAAACAAATTATTTTTCAAAACCCATATTTCATATACAATTCAATAGGCCAGTTTATAAGTCTGTGAATAATAAATTATTTTCCAAATCAGTATTTTACATATAACTATAGTAAGCAGTTTATAAACTATTTTTTCAAAGCCACTATTTCACAACTCATCAGCAATAAGACTATGAATGCTTTATCTCTATGAAGGACCGAGTGTATTGAATTCAACCTCTATAGAGTAGGCCTAATATACCATATTTTGTCCCGTATAGAGTAAGTCCGGTATACACCATTTAACTCTTGTGGGGTAGGTCTAGTATATCACATTTAATCCTCATAGAGTATGTATATATATTACATTTAACCTCTATGGAATAGGTAAATTATAGTTTGAAAAGATAAGTGCCAATATATAACTCCTATTGGCAAGAACCAAAATATAGGCACATTGAGAGTCAAAAGCAAACACGAGTCCAATTATTTGGCAAATATAGTTTCATATATCTTCCAAATTATAGTGATGGCTCAATCAATTTATCAAATCCTCAATCATATAAGAGCATCTAAAGAGTTTCAAATATTTTTAAAACATATAAATATTTCAAGCACACTCAAATATATATCATTTAAAGAAGAATCCATAACAGTTCCAAATATATGAAGTTTAAAGGATTCATGCAATAGTTTTCATACAATATTCCCTTTAAACAAGAAAAAAAATCATACTTATGCATGTGCATGATTTTAAATATATTCAAGAGTTTAATTGCAATGATATTTACTTGCTGGATCCAACCTACTATACGTGATCAAATGCTGGATGGCCTGCTCGGCCCACTCAAGCCTGAAGAGTGTCGAGTGGGCTTGAGTCTCGGTCCTGATCCTTCATTCTCTTCTGTGGAATCTGTTCGCTATTTCGTTCTATGGCATGATGCAAATCCTCAGCTTTGAATCTGCATCTTCGAACATGAACTTGTTCTCTTTGTGTCAATGTTTGAGAATTCATTCAAAGGGCTCGGCTTGTGTGATGCTATGCTTATGATTCTGTTTCTTTAGAGCAAAAATAATTGTTCAAGAAGTTGGTTCGCATGATCGATGGTAAAAGAGTGAGAGTTCGTACTATTATTTATAAAATTGTTTATCGCCCAGTTCAAACTAAACGTGATGTAATAAAATTTATAAGCTCGACAGGCCGGGTTTGTCCTGAAATTTGAGCTCGCCCATTAAATGGGCTCGACTCGGGTTGTTGAGCTCGGTCGGAACTCAGAATTTATATAATACATAATATATATCATATAATATAAAATATAATAGAAGGCTCACCGTAGGAAAGGCCTCAAAGACAAAATAAAAGATAAAAGCCCCCCTGTGAGTTCGCCTGAGACCGGCCCACTATAGAGAAGGCCTCAAAGATAAAACGGCCTTAGGCCCTCAAATACATTGGGCCGCTCATGATCCTCAAACCCTGGCATCTCGGCAAAGAGGAAAAGGAAGGTGAGCCTCTTTGACGTGGTGGACGAGTTTAGATGTTCCGTGTTCAATACTATAGATCGGAACGAGGTTGGGGAGAAGTGGGCCATCAGGAAGCCCGAGGCCTGCCCCGAAGCGCAAGCTCGAGTAAGCATCAGGATCAAAGCTTGGAAGTAGGCATAAAGGCCTCGCCGGGCTGGGCCTAGGCCTGACTCATTTTAGTTACTCCTTGGACTGAGCCCTGCTCGAAATGCAGCCTGGCTCGCTTGTTGAACAGGTCTAATAGCCACTCGATCCCTTGAGGGTTAACTCCAACAAAAATCAACCCTCTGTCACGCTCCATCCATACAAGTCCGCAAGAGTGGTGGATTATATAGGATGCAACCTAATCAGCTGCTCCATTCGTTTTCCTGTAGATGTATATGGCCTGGTGGGCATCACACTTCTGCAATAGTCTGTGAATGTCGAGAAGTAGCGGCTTACTCTCACCTGCATGACTCCGATTTTGGACCTAATCGATCACCATGGCCGAGTCGCCCTTGAGAATGAGCCGGACCGCACCTAATGTCCATCAGGCAAAAGAAATAAGTTGTTAGGCGGCAAGAGCCGTTAGTACCGTAATACATGAAATGATAATTAAATTTTTAGAATTGCGTGGACGCGGTTTGCATGCGTTCCAACGGCCAGCACGTCTCCCTTCCTTTATCATTCATCAAACACAGCTTTCTCCCTCCGAACGACCAAGCCTTGTTAGGATCCTTCCTGCCTCCTACTAATTAATAAATACACAAGTACAATAAAAAATCATAAGCTTATGTAACAAGACAATCATATATAGTTATTAATTAGCAGTCATGTTGCTTGAAGAAATGATGTGGAGGCAGCTTCCAGCCGAATCAGAGGAAATGTGACACTGGTTTACACTACTATCTATCACTTTACTCAAATACCCCCCTTGATTGACCTTCTACATCATAGTCGTGCTAATTGTTACCATTTGGTGTCGTCCCACACAAAGCCAACCATGCATTTGTTTGTTTGGAGCTTTGATTGTAAATATGGTTTGAGTATATCCACCTTTATTTTCCAATCATATCAGTTACAATAATATAAATTTTGGATCACGATCCTTTTTTACTTCAAACAATATCATGAATTGGAGAGAGCCAGTCTTCCAATCATGGCCGTGCATGATTGGTACGACAATTGTGATCCTATAACCCCAGTGTGGCATATGAGACAATGCATCTCATGAAATCTCATTGGCTCCTTCCAATCACAGTCTATCATACCAATCATGAATGGCAGTGTTTAGTGGATTGCCCTCTCTAGTCTATATCAAGAGATGAGAGGATCCAATCTGTTAGTTTTAGCGTACATATAAAACATATTCTACAAGTTTATAGATCTTCTTTTCTCTGCTAATGAAAAAGTGGCACAATTGTCAATTAAAAATTTATATCATAAATACTTCTTGGGAGCTATTAGTCCTGCCTTCTCAGTGATATGAAAGTTTACCCATGTCACTCTTTTTCTTTTCTTCTTTTGTTCATGTCAACTACCCAATCATCCTTCCCACCCATGGACAATGGACTTGAATGTAGATATCAACTGCGAACATGAAAAGACTTTACTAGCCGGTCAACCTCATTGCAAGTTTATCAGCATGTTGTTCAATAAAAAATCCAGATTTCCCTGGTATAGACTCCCTTATTCCATAGTCTTGGAGGCCACCTTCCTGAAAGAAACGTTCGACTTGATGTAACAACCATGCAATTACCTGGAAGTTAATCTTGCTCAAAATATTTGGCAAGTCAAAAAAGATCTCATAGCTTTCGCTCGCATCTACAGGGTACTTTTGGAAAACCAAACCCCCCGCGTTAATGGCAAACCGTGTCCGAGCCCACGAAAACATCCAATCCCGCCGCTCCTGTCCAGACTTTCCCAGGAATCATATTCCTAGGAGGATAAATACTTTCCGCGAACCAAACGAGCCCTCAATTGCGTTCATGCTCCTAACCACACCCCACCCCCGTTCTCCTTGTTTCTAAGCTACCGCGTCACCCATCCACCCTTATAAAACCCACCGCTCACCCCTCTCCACCCCCAGCAAACCTCTCCTTCCAAGCCCAAAAGTATCCTTCCCTTCTATCATCACTGTTATCTCTATTCTGCTGCTGCTACTAGCACTAATAGAGACAAGTAGATGGGCAAGAAGAAGGTGGCAATGGCCGGCCGGGCATGGACCCGGTTGCGCTTGGCCCTCCAATGGGTTCGGAAGGGTGGTGCCTTCAAACGGGTCTTAGTGCTCGACCTCCGCCTCGTACGTTCACGGCTACCTTAAGAGCCTTAAGCCTGGTGGTGGCCACCCCGATAGGCTCCACCATGGCAAGCGCGAATTCTCCTTCCAAGAGACCCCTGCCTTCCATTTCAAGACCCCATCCGTGCGGCTCCCCCGCGTGCCCTGCATAACTCCTGCGGTCGACTTCGATAATGACGATGACTATATCTTCTTCGAGTGTGAGAAAAAGAATGAATTCTTCGATAAAGAATCGAAAAAAGAGTGTTCTATGGACAGTTGTGAAGGTGGTGAAGATGGTGATGTCGATAGTGATGATGATAAGGGAAGCAATTGTGGGGAAGTGATCGAGGTGGAGGAAGAACAAGGAATTGATTCGAGGGCGGAGGAGTTCATAGCTAAGTTCTATGAGGAGATGAAACTACAACGCCAGTTCTCGTTGCTTCAATATAATGAGATGCTTCGTAGAGGCATGAGTTGATGGGTTTCTATTCAAAGAAATCGATGTGAAGATTTGAGTCGCTATGTTTTCTTACATCTCTGTTTGCTTCTCATACTTTCAATTCTTTTATTGCGGCGGCGGTGTAAATATTGAGAGCTTTCACGGGAGAGCTTTTGATGTGTTTGTGAGTTTATAAATAATTCGAGTTTTCTTGAGGTGTCATCTGGTCCCATTTGTTTCCAATTGAACTAAGCATGACATGAAATTATGGATGTTTGGATTGGCTTTTTTTTCTTCGATAAAAATGTTTGTGACTGTTTTCAGTGGGGAGAATATGCATGCTTGAGTGAGCCTTGGAGGGGAGTAATGCATTATAAATTTGGTAAAGAAAGAACAAGATGGGGTTGGCATATACCGAAGTTACAAGCCAGGCTGATAGCTGGAAAGACAAACGCGGTGCTCCAGTTTCCATCACCCTCTTCGTCCTTTCCCTCGCTCTCTTTCCTTCGTCACTTCCCCTCAATCCCACCTTCCCCAGCCTTCTGTTCCTCAAAACCCTAACCCTACCCCTCTCCTCTGGCCCCTCCCTCCACCCTCTTCGGCAGACGCCGCGCACCTGCCGGGCGGACCCCGCAGGCACGCAAGGCAGATAAATCAGATTCAACATCAATAACTAAATAAAGATAAATTCCAACTTTCAATTCAAATGTCTACATATGCAAATATCAAAGGAAAAGTCAATATCCACTAGCTAACTACATCATAATCACTCCATCCCGTAATCTCCATAATCATATGTCATCACCTGCAAAATGTAAATAGTAGGAGTGAGTTAACAGCTCAGTAGGCAACATCATGCAATAAAGTCATCATATAATATGTCATGATACATATGAAAAGCAGCTAAAACTCATAAATTCAAAATCCACATAATAACCCGTAAACCCAATCCGAGACTCAAAATAACTCAACCGCATGACTACAGCCACATCACCCAGTGGCATGGTTACACTGAAGTGCCAATACAACTCTCTGAAGAGCCGCTCCACTGAGCCAACGCACCACTGTGCCGCACCCCCTGGTGCCAATCTCACGCTCCACCGAGCCGCTCCGAAGAGCAAAAATGCATCCCTGTGCCGCCACTATTCTATCACCGGTGGTCGCGGTGTCGGAACTAGTTCCTCAGTACAAGTCGACAGGACCAACGTATCATCCTATCGGGGCCTAGACTATAGTCACGCGGATTTTAAAAATCAATAATCAACTTTCCAAATCAAAGTCATGATCATACTTCCAATAGTAAAGTACATAACAGTTTATGACATTAATTATTTAATTCTAATTCTAACACATAATGCCAATAATAAATCATAAAATCAACATATGCAAGATACATGTTAAAATTCTACTTTAAAGCAACGGTCACCTACCTGGGCTCGCTTAAAAATCCCTGTCACAGATATCACGAACCCCTGATTGAACATAAATATTAATTATTTAATTAATTAAGAAACATAATTTAAACTAATTCCAACCCCTTAAATTCCTAAGTTCATAGATCCAAGAATGGGCCCCTAAGATCAAACATAGACCCTAAGAACAAGTAAGCCAAATTCCCAAAATCAGAATCCTTTATACCCAAAACCAATTGTGGCCCAACACAGATTAGGCCCAATTGAACCAAACCAGATTACAGGTCCAGATCAGATCTCAAGCCCAAACCAAACCAGCCCACAGATCCAATTAGGTTCAACTCAGCCCAAAACAGATCCCAACCCAAATTCTTGACTCAGATTCAGATCCTAATCAAAACCCATTCACTCAAACTTGGATCAAACCCCATTCACGGAATAGGTGGAACCGGTTCACAGTTTAGACCCGGTTCAAAGTCTGGTTCACAATTGAGGCACGGAAATCAAAGCAAGAACATACCCAGGAAGAAGAAAGAAGAAGAAGAAGAAGAAGAGAAGAAAGAAGAAGGAAGAGAAGAAGAAGAAGAAGAAGAAGAAGAGAAAAGGAAGAGGGGGGGGGGGGGGGGGGTGTGGCTGGTGGTTCCGGTCGGCCCTCGGCGGTCGACCGTGGCCCTCGGCGGCGGCGCTCGGCTAGCCGCCGTCGGCCACGCCACTGTCACAAGCGGCGTGGACGAGAAGAAGAAGAGAAGAAGGAGAGGAAGAAAGGGAGAAAAGAGAGGGACCGAGGCTGGGAAGCCCGGCCCCCGTTCGCCCACCTCCGGCCGAACTCGTTTCGGCCGGATTGACCCCGGCCGGCCACTGTCGGCCGGCCAAACTTCACAAAAAAAAAATCTTTCGAAACAGGGGAAGGTAAAACCGAATGACTCCCCATCTTTTCTCTCCCCTTAAATCCATAAAAAAAATAGATAGGTTGTCTTCCTCACCTCCGGTCGTCGACGAGTGGGTTTCCGGTGGCGATGGCGGCTCCGTCGGCGACAGTGGCTCCGGCAATTCTCTCAAGGAAGGGGAAAGAGGAGGGGAGGAAAGGTTGGATTTTTTTTTTTTTTTAGAGGGATGGGGGGAAAGGATGGGCTGGGATGGGGTTCTCAGAGAGGAGAAAGAGGGAGAGAGAGATTTGCGGGGGAGGGGGGGGGGGAATCCGCGGGCCGTTCGGCCGGCGTGGTCATCGTGGAAAGACCACGATGAACAGACTGAAGTCGGCATCCATTGCCGACTTCAGTTCATTGGGCCCAAGGACGGGCCAATTTCAGGTCTTTACAACAGTGCTGGCGTCTCCATCCTCGCTGATACGCTCGCTGCCAAATCTCTCCGACGATCTCTGCTCCTTCGTTGGCCCTTGCAGTGCCCACTACTGCCATCAACTCTGTGACCTCATGGCTCTACTCGTCATCATCTCCCTCCTCTCCTCATGGCCTTGCAGCCCTACTCCTCGTCCCCATTGATCCACAAAGATTGAGGAATCCGCTCTTGTATCGATCCGATTTGCGGGCGCTAGAGGCAGCACTCCGCACCCGATTTGGCCCCCATCACTGCCAGAGGCTCCCTAACGACCCTACAACACTGCGGTGAGAATAAAATTCTTCCAGAGTTTGATCTTGAGTTCTATCAATTTTTGTCTTGAGCACCCCACCAAATTTCGCTTGGATTACAAGCTGTACTTTATCACAGTCTTACCTCAAAGAAAACTGCTAATTTGATTTATCTATTTGGAGGTTTAAATATCATTTTATTCTCCTAAACAACTCTTTGTGTCTTTTAGGGATGGATGCAATATTTGTCAAAAAAAAATTATCCAATTTCAAAGAAAAGCGCCCCTTAATATGATGAAGTTATGGCTCCAGAAAGCTTAAGTACGTAATTAGTATAGTAAATCTTGTTCCCAAATTATTCCGTTCCAGACCTATAAAAATAGCCAGAATGATCTGGCGATCCTTCTAGATCACTATTGTAATAACTCAGAACCTCATCCAAAATAGTTATCTGAAAGATATTATTTGGATTTCTTGATCCTATATAAATACCCAAGATTTATCCAGCAAATAATTGATACTGGACTAAACAAACCCCCGCTCAGATCCTTACATACTCCACCGTTTAAGCCCTGATGTTTTTATCAGACTAAGGATTCAAATCTATTCAAATCTAATCATAAGCAACACGATTGACCCGTGGTTAGCCCTAATGGATCCGTGTTGTAGTATCCCCTAATCCACATAGGTTATGGATGGACCGGGTCTGCTCTGATACCATTTGTAACAATCCAATATTTTACCCAAAATAGCTAGCCGAAAGATATTATTTAGGTTCCTTGATCCTGTATAAGTATCCAAATTTACCTAGCGAATAACCGATGTTAAACTAAACACATACCCGCACGGGTCTTCACAACTATATTCACAAAGATATGGATTATTTAAGTAGGGTTTAAGTATAATGTTATTGAAATGAGTTAAGATTAAATATTGTCCAATCTTAGTTTTGATCTGGATGGGTTATGTTTTTCACTAAGATATACCTAATATTTGGCTATTATGGATTTTATTTTTGTAAATACCTGCTGCTTCACTCATCTGTTACAAGGTAACTCAGCTTCACCATAACCTTTCTTTAGCTATTTTCGCGCTGACGATTGCTATTATTTTCCAAAGATGCTTCATTAAGAGATTTAAAATATTTGCATGATCGCGGCTTAACATATGTGATACTTTGTTATACTATCTCTTACATCATTTTTTATTTTTCTAAAGCAACATAATTTATAAGTTTGGGTCCTTTTATTTTAGCATTGAATTTGAGAGATTCAATACTACAAGCACGAGTATTCATGTATGTACAAAGACCATGATAATATGGGCTGATGTGCTATACATGCGGGGCATTGTCTCGTATATAGTTAAGGTACACCATCATTATTACGATGCAATGCATGAACGGCCATGATCACTCGACCTCCGCAATTTAATTTCAAGTCGGAACTATAAAGTTTAGACACCCAACCCTAACAACACCAATGGCTCGTTTGGTTCACGGAAAAAAGAGAGGAGAAAGTGTGGTCAACAGGAAAGTAATAAGATACCTCTTGTTTGATTGGAGTTTTCAAAAGAGAGAGATACAAAAGTTGTATTTCCATGGGAATATAATTTCCACATTTTATGAAAAAATCTTTTCCATGAGAAACATGAGAAATTTACTTTTCTATGAGTCAGAAATTATTCTATTTTTATTTTTTTTCCAAAAAAATCTTTCAACATTAAAAAGGCATTAAACACCTAATTTTTATTAAAGGTATAATAGGAATTACACAACTTTTTTAGGAAAGTGGATGGTCAACCAAACATAAATACTGTGTAAATATAGAAGGAAAAATGCTTTTCGCGAACCAAACGAGTCTCAAAGATAACATGGGCATACATGGAAACACACAACACCTCTCCTCACAGTTAGGAACAACGCGTCCGGTTCACGTGTCCAACGCTTTTCTGCGTGTTACGCCTTGGCTGGACATGCTCCCATTCAAACGTCTTAGTTGTGACATGAAGTCTGTACATCAGACGGCTCTGATCAAAGCTCTGGCTCCGGTTGTGCCCTTCTTCTCTAATCCCGGGATCATTTCAAGCGTCGATTTTAAAATGGTCTTTAGGTAATCATGGACGGACGGTGGATTCACCGCTCAATAATAGAGCATCAGGTGACTTTCAACGGACTCCAACATGTGGGCCCTGTGCCCCGAGATCCAACTGCTTTATGAGCCCATCGGGCCCCACCGGCCACCTTAAACTTGCCTTCAAATCGAGTGGGCCTCTCACCCGCCTGTCCGCTGCCAAACAGCATTCACTCCCACGCACTGACGTGTCCTCCCTCGCAAACCTACGCCCAGTAGGCCCCACCGAAATTCCAACGCTCCAAATCGCGAAACGCGTACCCGTTCCATTGTTCTTCCATTCCTACGCACAGAAGTTCTTATGCGACGTATCACGTTGAGATCGAACGGAAGAGATAGCTTTATATGGTCGACACGATTTATTGCTCGCAGAAGAACTTTTATGCGCGTGGTTGGATGGTATGGAGAACATTAGTGCCGTTTGGAATTTCAAATGGGATTCCCTCCCCCCCCCCAAAAAAGCCGTTGAGCTCTCGTAGTCTCGTTCGCCCCTCTTCCATTTCATCCTCGTTTTTTAATCATTTTCTTCAATTAATTTATTGCTCCTATAAAAATGTAATGTTCGATCTCACGGTGGCACCTCTTCTCTCGTCTCTCGCCATTAATGGTCTCGACCTGCAACTCCAATCCTGCCGTCTTCTGTTCTGTTCTTTTCCTCTCCTCTGCCCTTCTCGCTCGGAATCCCTAAACCTAACCCTAATTTGAGAATCGATTTTGGAAAGATGGGCGAGGTCGCCGAGGTTTGGCGGGGCGTCTGATCCCGCGTTTGCCGAGGTCTTCTTCGAGGTTCGTATTCTAGTTGATATAGAGATCTTAGGGGGTGGATAAAATTGGTTGCTTTCTTTCCTAGTTTTTTGTTTTTGTTTAGGGGGTTAGGGTTTTAGAGAATGAGAGGGGGAGGTGGACCATTGTGCAGCAATTAGTCTGTTTTTGCTTGTATTCTTGCTTCTTCTGTTGACGTTTATTGTTTATGGAGTAATTTGGTGAGTTTAGGCGGTTTCGTGAATGGAAATGAGGTTTTTAGCGTTGTTTCTGTCATAAGTAGATACAAAGCTGGTTCATCTGTTCTAATGGATATATCATTTGATTTTCTCTTGTTATTTCCGATTTCACTATATCTTTCTTATTTTCATTATCGATTATGGAATCGATTATTTCTCTGCATTCTTCCTGCTCCATTTTATCTACCCTTTTTGTTCGATGAATTAGCGAAGTATTAGGGTTTTTGTGGGCGAGTTAGCTTGGTTAAGTTTATGTGTTTTGTAGTTTGAGAAGTACGGCCTTTTGGTGAACTTCTAAGTACTTCAATTCTTTATTTTTGTCAATGTAGAAGGACCTTTGTTAAGAGTATAATAAATGTGGCACTGAAGAGTTCTTAAGATCACGGAGTGAGGATGGGTGCAGAAAAGGGAAGATCGAAGAGCAGCGGTTTCTTTCATCTGTTTGATTGGAACAGGAAGTCCCGCAAGAAATTGTTTTCAAGTGGAACCAGTTCACCTGGTAAATCAATATCAGTACAATGCTTGAAAGCAGCTATTTTTTTTCTTACTATTAGGAATTTCTTTTCCCTGACCTTATGTGTTTACCTTTCAGAGGGCTCAAAACAGGGAAAGATAAGTGATTGTAATTTGCCAACAACACGATTCCAGTTGGTGGGTAGCCTGCTCTTTCAATCTGTTCTATTGTTTTGTATCAATGTAATTGGAATCAACTGCTTATGCTGTGTAAAAGGAGGTTAGTGTTTTCTAATATCATTCATTCGTTATATCTTGCCAGAATGGTGAGGATGAGGTCATTGGAGTATCAAGCATGAAAGGAAGAATTGACTGCAGTGGCGCTTCATCACTGACTGAGGAAGAAGGAAATGAGATTAGGGCCCCAGGAGTTGTGGCTAGGCTTATGGGTTTGGACTCTTTGCCAACATCAGGTGCTTTAGAACCCTACTCCACTCCTGGTTTTGATTCACGATCTCTTCGAGATAACCATAACCTGACAAGAAGTCCTGAATTCTCCATGAATGATCAATTCAACCCTGCAGCCCATAGAGCTGAGGGCTATTTTCGGAAGCCAATAGAATTGCGGTCTCAAAAAATGCCAAGCAGCCCGATAGAGAAGTTTCAAACGGAGACATTACCTCCAAGATTAGCGAAGTCTCTCTCAATAGCCCACAACAAATTGTTGTCACCAATTAAAAATCCAGGGTTCGCTTCTGCTACAAATGCAGCTCAAATAATGGAGGCAGCAGCCAGGATTCTTGAGCCAGGACTTCAAGCCGGTACCAGAGGCAAAGTTTCTTCCTTAGGATCATCTTCAATTCCATTGAAGGTTCGTGATCCAAGAGAGAGCATGGCAGCCTCTCGGAGGACTTTAAGATTGCTGGAATTATCCAGAACCACTGTTCAGTCAGCTGACGTCAGGTTTTCTGGAGGACAATCCTTGAATAGGGCTTGGAAAGGTTCAGAAGATATTGTCATATTTAGGTCCTCTCCAGATCCTTGTGGAATTAATTCAGCTAGTGCAACAGGTAAGGGTAAGTCCATCTCTTTAGCTATCCAAGCCAAGGTGAATGTCCAGCGAAGGGAAGGCTTAACTACATCTGGTAGGAATGCACTAACCCGGAAAGAGCATGATGAATGTAAATTAAACCAACCATTTAAGAGCCAACCGTATAATCAAAAGAATAAGCAGCAGAAAAAGCCATCAACAGCCAATGCTTCAGGGGTCCTGCGGCAAAATAATCAGAAACAAAATTGCCAATCCACCAAAGGCAAGTTGGCTTCAAAGCAATCCAATTCTAGTCAGCAGGGGAGGAAAATTCTTTCTGGAGATTCATCTTCTGGAAAGCACAAGAATGTAAATAGGCTCTCTGGAAATACAAAAAGTGGTTACAGGAAGGAAGTTTTAGTGACTGCTGATGTTGAAAGGGAAGGTTCATCAAGTAACAAGGATTTCCCTAGAAAGAAAAGATTGATAGAGGGGCGTTTCAAATCAGGGAAAAGTGGTAGCATAGATAACTTGTCTATAGACAGACATGTGAAATTTGTTCAATCTAATGTTGTGATTGATGAATATTCTAGGTGGGAAGAAGATAATAGAAATGCCATGGATGTTGTATCCTTTACATTCACATCCCCCTTGATCAAACAATTGCCTGGATCTCAACCTTCCATTCCGGTGGTTGAAAAGGAGGATAAAAATAGTGGGCACTGTTTTGATTCTTGCAGTGAAAAGGATGCTTCAGATGCCAAGAGTAAAAGATTAACGTCGCTAGGATTGAATGTTATAACGGGTGATGCTTTGAGTCTTCTTTTAGAGCAGAAACTGAGAGAACTGACATCTGGGCTGGAACCTTCCAGTAACTTTCTCAGAGGAGGGAGTTTTGCAGCTTCTACTCCTCTTCTGCAAGAATCAAAGTCTGCTTACAATACTGAGGCAACACAATATCAGGAGTTCTTACTTAGGCATTGCAATGATAAAGCTGATGGCATATCTGATTCTAACTGTTCTTCAACTAATAATCAGATGTTTGAGATGAGCCATAAGCTGCGGGTATGTTGTGCTTTATATACCTGTGCTAATCTTCTTCTTTTTTTTTAAAAAAAAATTAAACATAATTTCTTTTGTTATCATATAATATTGTACGTTTAATTACAAAATGTACTTGTGCACCTCAACTGATTGATTCATGTGTAAGGAAAATGGATTTCATAAAATTCCTTTGATAAGTATTTTTATCTACTTCTGTCCACTAATTATTAAATTCTGCAAGAGTTATTATGGGAAATTACTGAGTAATAAGATACTTTTGTTTGTGTCTGCTTCATAATTTATGAGTTGTAATTTGTTATTATGTGTCAATGATGAGATATGCATTTGATGTAGATTTACAAGATACCTCTGCAGTTATTCATGTTCTTTGAGGGGCCCTGCTCTTGCATTATGTTATGTAATTCGAGGCAGGTTATGCCTTGCAGTTTTTCTTTGGAAGTTACACACTTGCTGAAAGAATCATTTATTTTTTTCTTTTAATTTACATCATCACATTTCATTGAATTTTTTCATATAGCATGACCCACACCATGGGAGCTAGGTTAGCTGATCAAAGAGTTTTGATATCCCTAATTCACTAATAGTTAAAGACACAAAGATTGAACACTCAGAAATCACTCTTTTATATGTTATATATATATATATATATATATATATATATATATATATATATATATATATATATATATATATATATATATATATATATATATATTCAGTTTTTGTAGTTGGGCTTGTGAATTAAGTTCAGCATTATCTATCAAGTAGTTGTATCTTAGTAGCAGGAAATTTCTATCTAGGGTGATGTGCCCACTTCGAGAACTTTCTGGAAACTCGAATCTGTGGTTGCTTCCTAAGCACTCATCTGTTTTCTTGCACCTGCACTGATATCCGCTCTTGCACCCCTTCCCAATTCTAGCACCCAGGAGCTGGACTTATGTAGTAAACTGACACATTGTCATAGACATCCAACTTCGCAAGTATCGTTAAGGAGGAGAACTTTAAAAGCTTTACTACTTTCAATATCTATGCTTGTCTTATCTGGTTATCATTTACATACCGTGATCTTCATCTTTGAATATCTATGCCTGTGTATGTGTGCACTTTTAAGAAGAAAGCTTTTGTTCTTGAGAGTCTGTGGTTTTGCATCTTGTTTTAGAAGAAAGCTTTGATAGAGTTATCACCACCAAGAAAGCATTAGTAGACGCAATACCAACCCAAATGAGACATGAATTTGTAAGAAAGAATATGTACTACAACTACATTTCTTCACCATGGGATAATCTTATAATGTCCTTGGTGTTATTAGTATAGCATTGTCTCATAAATCTAATTGTGATAAACCTTTTATGCAATAGTAGAAGAAACTTTTTACATGGTCTGAAACATTCAAAAGAATAGTAATAGATGGCCAATAATTTAAACCACCACTTTTAACAAATCCAGCAGCCCATTGATGTGTTCGGCATGTGTGATCGAGGCATCAATTTATAAGAAAGAATATGTATTATAATTACATTTCTTCACATTGCCATAATCATATAATGTCCTTTGTGTTATTAATACAGCATTTTGTCTCATAAATCTAATTGCGATAAACCTTTTATGCAATATTAAAAGAAACTTTTTACATGGACCTGAAACATCCAAAAGAATAGTGATAGATGGGCAAGGATTGTGTGTGTGTTTGATGTGTGCATGTGCATGCGTGCATGCATCTGAATATTTGTGTTTTCTATGTTCATAAGAGAATACTAGAACACCGCACACCTGGATCTATGATTTCATGTTTGATCAAAACCCTTTTTTCCTGAAGATATTACCAAAAGAATCCTTTGTTAGGTACTATTTTTTCTCCTAACACTCTCCGGATTTGAGTAACAAAAAATTTCATGGCTCAGCATATTACTATAATAAACCTTTGATTGACAGTAATGTCCTATGTTGAAGGTCTAATGCATACTCAGCTGGATTCTCAAGACTGATGATTCACTTCAATGGTTTATCATAGATCACACTAAACACAGATTATGTCCAATATAGTGTCTTGCCCCCAACCCGAAATAGCGAGCTGGGTTCGCAGCAATTGCCGCATACTTATAGGAAACTTTTTGCATAAGCATGCAAGGCATCTCATCACGATATCATAAAGCAACATAGTGGAAAGAATTGAAGTAAGTAAAATTTAAAATTCAATAATTAACGAATCCAACTGATAAATAAATTTCAAGTTTCTTACATCAATTAAACCTCAAATAATAAATCTAAACTATATCAATTTTGTCGAATCTCGCTTTCAGCCTCCCATTGCAGTACCTATGTTCGCATCTAAATATCTGAATCTATAAAAAAAGATAAAATAATGAGCTCGATAACCTAGTAAGCAATGAATGCATTAACTAGATAAATCAGGCAATAATAACAATTTTATAGAAAATAAGCATATAGAATATGTCAATTCAAACTGAATCTAGATATGCAGCAATATAAAAACATCATACTTGCAAATCAAATTCGATAACAAATCTAATTTCTTTCAAAATTTCAAGTTCATCTCGTCAGTAATGAACTATGACCATATTTATACTCTGTGGCTAGGCCAAATAATGAGCTCAAAAATAGTCAAAGTGCCAATAAATAACTGACAACGACAACGTATCGAAATGCCAATATTTAATCCCTATTAGTAGGGTATCGAAGTGCCAAGATATAACCTCCATTGGCAAGGTATCGAAATATAATTTGGCTATGAGCCCAAATCTATCTTGAGTCGAAACTCTTTCTCAAAAACATATTTCATATTCCGAATTAAAAAAATGCATAAAATCATATGGTATCAAAATTAATTGAGCATAATCCATATCAAAATTAATTAATCCATATCGAAATCAACACATTCAATCACGAGTTATATAATATTCCAGAAAAGGGCTAATTCAATAATAAACACCATGCATCAAGTTTATAAATCATGAATAATTTGATTCATAAATATCTTATAATTTGTTGATAAATCTAAAAAAAGAGTTACATTACTTACCTTACAAATAGAATCAACCAACAAATCCAATTAACTCCGAAAATCCCCCTTAAATCCTAATATTGAAAGATTATATTTTTATCAGACATTTAGCTATGATTATTTTAAGAATTAAAATATTAAATCCCAATGCCCTCACAAGGTTGGCCAAGTCAGAGTGTCCGACGTTCCGGTCAGTCCGATCGAGGCAATTTCATCAGATCAAGATTGGACCAGGATACAGGTGGCTCAAAAAAGATTGGAGGTGATCAAATCTAACGGTGTCTAACAAGAACCAGGGTGGAGGCTCGCATGCTGCCCGATGGTTAGAGGTCAGGACATCCTTTATAGGGTCAATCAAAGTTATTGAGAAAAGACCCTTCTCTAGCATCCAACAAAACCTTAAAGAGAGTGAAAGAAAAACCATGTAGAGAGAGAAACAAGAGAGAGAGTAGGAAAGAGAGGAAAAAGAGAGAATAGAGCCTCTCTCTCTCTCTCTCTCTCCTTAATAAATTAAGGAAAGAGTCATGGGAGGGTGACTGCCGGCCGGAGGGCCAATGATCGACCATTATGAACTACGGTCGGCGACAATAAATAGCCGGCAACGAAGAAATCAATCGGAAAAGGCAACCAAAATAGGCTTCGGCCCTAAGCTAGGTAATCCATGGTATTCGGTGGTTAGGGCTCCAGCCATGGTCACAAACTGGCATGGAAAGTCAAATGAAGGCTTTAGCGATGAGCGCCAGCTGCAAAGTTAGCCTGAAAAGAAAGAATAAAGTTAGAAAATCCAAAAACAGAAAAAACAAAGCACCCATTTTCTAGCAAATATCCGATGATTAGCTGGCCGAAAATCAAGATCCAAAAGATAAGGAGAATTGAAAGGAGAACTAATTAGATGATTGATGGGTTGTTACCTGGTTTTTGGCGCTGTTTGGCCATGGTAGTGGCCAATGACATTCGGGAAGAAGAAGAAGAACCCAACGATTTTCCGATTTGGATGCCTAAAATTCGGGGAGATCAAGGGGATGCCAAGATTGGCTTAAATAGAGATGGATTAGAGGGAGTCTAGAGCTCCTAAAGCTCCATAGTAATCGGACTCCTACATGGAGTGGAGAAGAAGGCAACTCCCATTGGGAGTCCACCTCTTCTCCTTGCACGTGCGGCGTACGTCCTTTTTTTTTTAAAAAAAATTTCTTTTTTTTTTCTTCGTTGATTCTTATATCTGGGTCGGTCAAGTGGACCAGGCCTAGCTCTCAAATAGGCTGGGTGTTACATATGGCTATTGCGACCATACAAGTGAGGTTCTCCCTCGATCTCACCATAAAATTTTTAGGCATGAATTACAAAAAGGCTATCCTCTTGCTAAGTCCCAATTTAATTTCTTGGTGCACGACATAGCTGAGAGTGTTAATGTCATCTCAAATTGATGTGTTAATATGTTCTCGGTTTCTACGGATACTTTTATTGATGAAGTAAATGACATTTTTAGGCACACTTGAACACCAGTTCTATTAGATGCTGTATTAGGTATGACAATGACTCTTGGTTTTAAGACATTTGCATGTTTGGGATGCTTAAGAGGAATGGTAGAGGACATATTTATTTAAATATAGTAATTTTCCCTAGTCATTATTGGGTGTCTTTCTCTCACCAATTTAAGTGAGACATCTTGTGATGTCACTTTCTTGGTTGATTTGGAGTTTGACATATGCATTTTATGACAAGACTTTTCCTTGGCCTGGTTTACACTACGACAGTCCATACTCATTATAGTTCTAGCCATTAACTGCTTTTGAAATTTTCTATGGCTATTCGTTGGATTCATATTATTTTTGACATAGATGCATACTTGGTTTGAGACGTTAGATGTCAGTTATATGGATCCTCTAATTAACTACTTACAAGCATGACTAGATTGCAATTTGTTGACCACCCATGAAATCCCACGAAGACACCTAAACCATGCGACTCTCAAATGCAATCCTTCTCTCTGGTCTTGCTTGATGTTTGCACTGGTCTTCTATTTCATGAATATGATTTGACATGTTAGAAGAGATTGCTTCCACGTTCTATCATGATGGGATTGCTTGCCTAAGTGGTTATTCTGGTGTGCAGGTGTTAGAAGTGAGTTTTAAATTTTCTTGAGGAAACAAACCTAATATTTCCTATGAACCTTTCTTTTTGATGTTTTGTTTATTTATTCTGACTTACACAATCAAATAATTGTTGAGACTTTCCATTTTCAAAGTTGTAACTTTGGGAAGTTTCTATGCTAATGAAGAAAGCTCCCGATGTCACCATCTACAAATGTTGTTTCAGATACCAGAGGAGTTGGATTGTATCAGCAGCAGCACTTCCCGGAAGGAATCAGACCACCAGCATCCAAGTCCTCTTTCCATATTTGATGCCTCCTTTTCGAATCAAACTTGCAACTCACCGGAGAGCTCTGGCAGCACTGCTGGTAAAACACTACCTAGCAATTAGTCTAATACTGTAAACTGTGAAAATTGCTGTTTTCATGAATAAAACCTTTCTAATTCCCAGGAAGCAAGCTGTGTTCATCTTATGTCCAAGCTCGTAATGTTGCTCCCCTGAGTTGCTCAAACAAAATTTCATCAATGGAAGCTGATATGGAGTTAACGGATTCAGCCTCCTATGCCTTTATTGATTTGGATGCATTAGAAATTGGCAGCGCTAGTCTATTGAAAGTGAACAGCAAGGATATGGATTACGTGAGGGAGATATTATGCAGCAGAGGGTTGTCAAAGGATTTAAGCTCATGTTGTTTAAATGATGCTGGTGAGATCTTGGATTCCCTTCTTTTCAATAAGTTGGAAAATAAGAGAAGTAGGTCCATACTTAAAGGGGATGACAAATATGGTAGGGCGAGGAGGAAGGTCTTGTTTGATTGCATGAATGAATGCTTGGAATTGAAATGTAGCAGTTACTTCCGGGCAGGATATCGTGCATGGAGCAGAGGTTTGGCAGTCATTGGAAAGGATCTGGCAGAAGAGTTTTATGAGGAGATTTTGAGGTGGAAGAGCATGGGAGACTCTATGGTGGATGAGCTTGTGGACAAAGACATGAGTACTCACTTGGGTAGATGGGTGGATTTTGAGATTGAGGTATTCGATACGGGAGTAGAGCTCGAGGGAGAGATACTAAGCTCCTTGGTTGATGAAGTGGTTACTGATTTATACACCAAAGGGTAGTATGTTTGCTTTTGTCTGCATGGAGTATGTCTACTTTGTTCTCTAATGTAAGTTGATGTCTACATTTTTTCCCCTTCTCTTTCAATTTGTGTTCCATATCTTTTTCTTCCTTGAATTATGTCCATTGTAAAGTTAGTATTAGATGCTACATTTGTGGTTCGTCATAATGATCAGATGTAAATGTTTAGTTTGGACAAAAACTTAGTTTGCTGATTGTGCATTTTTTGCTTTGGTAATCTCTGGTCTGTTATGTCTCAACTTCGTCTTTTGAGTGCTTAGCTCGGACTAGAGCCTGTCTCCTGCAGTCGGGCTGCAGGAAACCTTTCCTATTCCTAGAACCATAACCAAGCCAACCCTTCATCTAGATGGGCAATAGTCCTCCTTAACAACATAAAACCCATTTCTAAGCACAAGTCGACTCCACCCATTAGTTAAATAATATAATGTCCTGTAAGCCTTCGTTTTTTGGGGCTCTGTATCGTGGAAGGCATCTAATGATTACTGTAAATTGTACTTGAATTTTAACGAATGTTGCTTTGGTGAGAGTAGTAGTTTGCATTAAAGGCATGTTCTCTTTTTTTGTGCTATTTGCAGTAGATATAATTAAAGAATAACACTGCACCAAATTGTATGATGCCGCAATATATTCACTTTATGAACACTTTGCAAACATCTGTACGTGTTTGTGATAATATCAGGGATCGAACTGTGCCAGATGATAGGGAAGAAGAAGAGAGAAAACCGGTCATCATTGTGGAAGAAGTCATAGAAACTCTTTGTGCTGAAAGCTCCAGACTTTCCACTTCCAAAAAAATAAAAGGTCGCTGTCTGAAAGCTGTATATGCAACAGAATACTCCTCAATTCAGCTGGTTCCTCCTCTTCATTCTTAGTTATTAGATACATCATACATGAACTTGGGCCAGATGCAGGGAAGATGAGGGACAGATTTGATATTCCTTGATCAGACTATCAGGATTGGCTGCAAGCTTGAGAGCTTAAGAGCAACTTGAGAGGTTTATCTCCAATCAAAGCATCATTCAAGAAAAGAGTGCTTGCCCCGTTGCTAACTCTATTAGCAATGTTAGAGAAGAAGTTCTTTCCACATGGGAGAAGCCAACCTTTTAAGGAAGAGCCAAAGCAACTCCATCTTCTCGACCACCATTTACTAATGAGAACTTCACTAAAGGAAGATAAGTCTTCAATCCTCAGACCAACCTCCTTTTTGGATCTGCAAACAATGTTCCAATTAGCTAGACGGAGGCCTTCCTGCATTGATCCTCTCCCCCTCCATTAAAAACTTCTTCTGATGGGGCCAATCTTCCTTCCAACCCAGACTGGCAGCATAAAAGAGAACCTAAAATAAGTGGGAAAGGCAGTGAGAACTGAATGCACCAGTGTTAGTCTGGCCCTATAGGAAAGAAATTTGGATTTCCACCCGGCAAGATGCCCTTCAACTTGAACAATCAGAGAAAACCAATCTTCTTTCCTGAGCTTAGAGTGATGAAGGGGCAATACGAAATATTTGGCGAATTTCTCGAATCTGTCTGAAGAGGAACCCAAGTAATACAGGGAACTTATGCAGATGCTAATACTCAAGCCAGACGAAAGCTCGAAGCCAAGAAGCATAAGCTTCAAAGTGTCGATGGAATCCTCATTAGCATCACCATCACATAAGATTAAGGTGTCATCAGCCTAAAAGGGAGGACCAAAACTAAGAGGGCTACCACTTAATCCTTTCTGGCAGAGGAGTGGAACTCACTAAGTGCATATTCAGGATCGAGTTTAAACTGATCAAAAGTGATTCTGGGTCCAAAAACAAAATTTTGAGTGTTGTCTATAATCTAAAACTAATTTCGAACTGTGTTGAAGATCCTCCAAAATAGCATATTGTTCTTTTTTTTTTAAAAAACAACTCGGCATAGTTCAAAACAAAGCAAGCATGTGCCACGTAGCTTGCTCATGGATTCTTTCATGGAGTTTGTATCATTCTCATGGATACGTTCTAAGTTATATTCCTGCAGGCATATGTAACAGCAAAGTTTTGGAAATATAATTTTTGTCTTGAAAGTCGTGCACAAGTCGAACATATGCTGCTGCCTTTGGGGGTGGGAGGAACGAACCCACTGGCCACCGCCAAGCGTGCCGCCCGCTTTCTTCGGCTCTTCCACCCACCCATGCATTCCCACAAACGCGACACCTCCCTTCGGACATTGCCCAATAAAGTCAGGCTGTCGGACCGGAGAGGCCGGTCTTCCCCCAAGCGACCAAGGCCCTTGTCGGCATCTCCGGAGCCGGGTCACCGGAACCAACAAAAAACTCGAACAGTGGGGTACTTCCGTAATTTCATCCCTAGAGAATGAGGCTCAAGTCGCCTCCTTGAACGAAAACAAGGAGAGCTAACTCCGTCCTCTCGGATCTCGGGGGGCAACGCCGGATGCCTGTGGGTCCCACTCAAATCTTCTGATTTTATCGACTCGACTCGACACGTCACCAACCGCGATCAAAGTCTATTTCCTTTTTAAAAAAAGTTTTGACTTGTAGCTTAAGAACCTGGTGTTTGTCTGTGCTGCACAATTTTTCAAGCTTGACAGTGGACACCATATTTTGACACGTGTCTCTAGATAAGTGCAAGTTGAAGAAAGCTCTTCCGCGAGTTCACGCTTCTGAATCTCCAAAAGATATGGTCGAAATGATAATTATATTTGATTCTCGAGGAAATACCATCTTTTATTTTATTTTATTTTTTCATGCGATTTAATTGCACTGCAGTCTGCATGCCGTAGCCAAAAACATCACTGAGGTGGTAGCCCAGTGAAACTGTGTTTTACTTCCAACCAAATGGTTCCGAATTTGAAACGCGCGAATGTCAATTAAATTATGGAGACCGGATGTTCTTTGCTCGAATGCATGGTTTGAGAGGGCTTATTGGTTCGTTGGTAACCTTGATGGCGCTAAATGTGACGTACTCACATAGAGGATGATCGTACCGGAGCCTAGATGGGTAATGAGCCAGACTCACAGATGGAGAGGATATGAGTAAAACCGGCCGGCGTGCCTGACACACGATCATTTCTACCCGCATCGGACATTTCGCTGGCAGGATGGAGGCTGTCATGCCGGGTGGTCTTGTCCCTTTCCCTTTCCTTCCCGTTTTCCTAAGCAAAAAAAAATAAAAAATAAAAAAAAAACCTCAGAAGAAAATGCCATTTCCGATATTATAGCAAACTGCAAGGCTTTAATTATTGAACAGTTATATCGCCCACCCTCGTTTCCATTTATAAAAATTAGCCTGCCTCTTCCCCTCCCTCGCGTTCTCTCGTCTTCTCCTCCCTCACCTCAGTAAGCGAAGCAAAATATGGAGCTCCGAGACCCCAACAATGGTGAAACGCAATCGGAGCTCGAAAACCATGGCAATGGAGGAATCCGTGATCTACCGGGAGCCCCTCCCGGCTCCGACGACGTCGACAGCTCCTTCTCCACCCCCTACGTCAGCGCACCCTCCAGCCCCGCCCACGACCCCGGCAGCTACTACTTCAGCGAGCCGGCGAGCCACATGCACTTCATCCTCTGCTCCCCTTCCTACTCTGCCGCGGCGACCCCGTCCACCGAGGCGGCGGCCTCCTCCTCCGGCCACTTCGAGTTCGAGTTCGAGATGCCCAAGCGGTGCCCCACGGCCGGTGCCACCTCCGCCGGATCGATGATCTCCGCCGACGAGCTCTTCCTCAACGGCCAGATCCGGTCGATGAAGCTCTCCTCCCATCTCCAGCAGCCCCCAGCCCAGCCCCAAGCTATAGCCCCTTTACTAGACCTGGACGCCGAGGGGGAGAAGGAGGAGCAGGAGAATCCAGAGGTTGCGGAAGCTGGCGGGAGAGGGAGAGATCTAAGGATCAGAAGGAGATTGCTTCATCGGAGGACCAGATCTCTGTCTCCCCTGAGGAACCATAGGTTCCAATGGGAGGAAGAGGAGGAGCAAATGAGAGCAAAGGAGGCGGAGGCGGAGACGCCGACGTCCTCGCTGTCCTCGTCCGCTGGGAGGAACTCCTCCAAACGGTGGATCTTCCTCAAAGAGCTCCTCTACCGGAGCATGAGTGAGGGGAGATCCAGAGCCACGGGAAAGGAGAAGTTTTGGCGCTCCATTTCCTTCTCTCTGTCATCGAAGGAGAGATCCAAACCTCCGCGAAAGAAGCCCGGTTCGTCGTCGTTGTCGTCGGCAGCGAATGGGGCGGCGGGGAAGCGGAGGGGACCGGGCCCGGGGCCGGCGCCGTCGGCGCACGAGAGGCACTACACGGCGAACCGGGCGCAGGCGGAGGAGATGAGGAAGAGGACGTTCTTGCCGTACCGGCAGGGGCTTCTCGGGTGCCTAGGGTTTACTTCCCGGAGCTACGGCACCATGAATGGCTTCGCCAAAACCCTTGATCCCGTCTCCTTCACGTAATCCCCACTCACGCCCTATTTAGAAATTATATATCAAGTTTAAAACACTATAAAATTAAATGAAACGACCTCTGTATAGTTTTTTCGCCCCTTTTTTAAATCCACTTCATTCTCAGAGACACAAAATTGTAGCTTTTCGATGAAAAGACATGGTGATTATTAGCTTGTGTTCTTCTAAGATAGTGTGATTATTAAGAAAATCAATTATTAACTCGAGCTGCAGTTAGTTGTTATTTTTAGGTAATTGGATTTTTAGGGATTCAAGGATTATAGGTTGGAGATATAATTTTGTCAATCTTTAAGGATTATTAAGAAATATTACATATATATACGCGCATATACATATATGCAAATCGGAGCCTGGCTCGTTTGAAGAACGGGCCGAAATTCCCAGCCCAGTTTGGCCGACCTGTCTGAAAAACCAGGCCTAGGCCAGTCCTAGATGTGCCGGGCTTGGATGAGCCACCCGGTTTTTGAGCAGGCCTATTTGAGAGGTGTTACTTGCATAGGAAAGGGACTCGTCATGCGCATGATTTGCCTGGAAATTGTTATGTATAATGTCATCTTATGAATAGAGTCATTTCTGGAACGGTAATGTGAAATTATTGATGTATTCTGGGAAACAGATTTTGTGGAAGGGGCTAAGGATGGCACAGGGGGGAATCGTGCATTCATGTATCTTGCCGGAGGTTGTGTTTTTGTTACCGTGGCCTATATATGAGTTGCAACTTTTACTATTTTTTGCTAGCATTATGCCTATGAAATTTCATCGTGAATGCAGAAGCGCGAGATGTTAGAAGTATTCCTGGAATATTTCATCATTGGGAAAAATTATAGTATGCACCAACGTGCACACCACAAATCACCGAGGTTCATATCTATAGGCCAATCATCGAGATAAGTGCATGATGAATCGAATCTGCAGCCCCAACATGCATGGTCATATAGTGCATGTAGTGTACTATTATTGGGAAAAATGCACAAGCGTGCACACCACCAATCACCGAGGCTCATTTCTATGGGTCAATCATCGAGATAAGCGCATGATGAATAGAATCCACAGTAATACGCCCCCATGATTGGTGGGTGCATAATCATATGGTGCATGAAGTATACCATTATTGGCCAGCAATTTTGATAGGGATGGATATGGTGGGTTGGGGAGAAATTATTATCTACACTGCATACATCAGCATGATTGTGTATGCGACCAATCAAAACCTCTGGTTTTTGTGGTGGTGCATCAAGGTACATGCTTGATGGATGAGGCCCGCAGAAAATCTATTATCAGCTCTGCGCATCACATGGTGCATGCAGTGTAGATAATAATTTCTCGTGGATTCGGCTATCTACTTGTTGCCCAAGTGGGGTTTAAAAGGAGGAGCGATGTGCGACCCAAGAAAGGGGCCTTGAATCCTTCTTTTTATCCTGACGGAACAAAGGAGCCTTGGATGGAGATAGGAGGTGGGGTTGGCGTGTCCCGTCTCTTTCCCCTAGCTATATTTACCATTTCGTCAATGTTCCTTGTTATTTCTCATTACTATTTGGCCAAGTAGGAACTGAATCTATTCATTTGGAATATATATATTTTTTGTTCTCCGTCCTAAGTAGGGAAAAATTAATAATAGAAATCAAGTGGATCAAGGAAAAAAGTAACAATGGGGCAGACTCACAACTATTTTGGAATTCAAGCTAGGCTTGTTGAAAAGTTGATTTGCCCCGTCCAGCTTTTGCCAACTGGTGCAGTTCTTAAAGTTTTTGAGGATTGCTATAAAGCACTTGGGCTTGCACCCACCCTCACATGGATTTCACCCTAATTTCAGCCAGAATTTCTTCGGTTCTAGTTGGAAAAGAAGAAGAAGTGTTAATTAGGTTAGCCAGCCACACCATAACCATGCACTAAGTACATTTCTCTGCAATTCTGAATTCAATCAAAGAAAGATATTTTAAAACATGTTTTTTAGTAATTCTAGTAGTCAAAGAATTCTCAACTTTTTGTGTTGTTTTACCGTTGATTTCCTATGCAACTCGACAGGACGCGCGAGTGGCTTGGTTTATTAACCTCTTTGGGTACTTTTGTGGGAGTGTCAATAAGTGGGCCTGGTCTTGGCTTTGGACTGAAAAAATGTCACCCTTCCAAACAAATCACAGCCTGAGTGAACTCCGCTCCTACGGGGTCTTGCCAAAATGCACATTTGCTGTTAAAATGTTTATAAGACACCAAAATGCTTTGGGGCCCGGTTTTAGCGTCAACAAAAAGCTTCTCATTGACGTGATATGACATGGGGTCCTCTTATATATAAAGTTTGGAGGTACTGCATTACGGCTAACTTCTTATCACTAACATTTCAAGTCAAAAAAGTGAACGACTGTGTGCATGTTCTTTGGGCGAGCGTGACTTCCTCCGTTCTTCGGTTTGGACACAAAGGCTGCTCGCCTACCCACGCCATTTGGCAATTGGCCCAGGCCATCCGGAGGCCCTTCGTGACTACCAGCTTCGCCTGTCCCCAAAACGGTTCTAGGTCATGTACGGACTTTGGATTGTAGAGTTTTAAACATAAAAATTTGGGCCGGTCCAAGTAGAGAGAGTTTGAGGGTAGTTGGAAATTAGGCTCCGCTTGTGGTGGGCCAGAAAACACTTTCTGATCTTCCAAAAGTACTTTTGGATGGAATAGAGGTGTTTGGTAAAAAATTCGAGAAGCTGTTTTAGTTTCTGACAAAGCTAAAAGAGCTTCTTGAGAGAAGCTCCAAAATAGAGCTTCTTCAGAAAAGCCTTTTTAGCATGCATCGGAAAGCTATTTTGATTTATAATTTTTTTTGGACCAAAATATCTATAATAAAATATTATAATTACAGAAAATGTCTTTTTATATTACAAAAATATGCATGAGTTCCAAAAAGAAAACGAGGAACCCAAAAAATAGTTCATAAAAGTATTATATTAATAAGATATTAATATATAATGATAATAATTATAATATTTTATATCTTTATTATTGTATTATAGTATAAATATAATATTATATTACATTATATCGTAATACATTGACATGTTATGTTATATAATATCAAAATATGTTATATTATTATGCTATAGTATAAAATATTATATTACTATATTATAATAATATTATACTATATCATATATTTATATATTAATATATATTATATTTTATTATGCTCTGTTGTATAATACTATGTAATAGCAAATAGCTTTTTGTAAAGCTCTACTTTAAAAAGCTATACTGCCAACAGCTCTATCAAATGAGGCCTTACATGAAGTGGCTTCAATATCTGGTGCTAAAATAGTTGTCTTATAGATTTTCCAATTTGACTCTTCACAGGCCAACTTGATCAAATTGGTAATGGCTGCCAGTACTGCATCTAAGGAAGACACAAAGAACTTTCAATTATTCTTTGCAAGTGGGAACTTATGGGCAATGAAGTTTTCATCTAGCTTTGTTGAGGTTGCGGCCAATTTTTTGTAGAAAAAAATGTGATTGTATGTGATAATTAGAATAGTCTCGAGTGTGCAACACCTTATGCTAGCTTTTTCATCATAATATCTCCAACAGTACTTTCTTTCCTTGGAGAAAAGAAATACAGATTAGTTCACAGGCATCAAAGAAGTTTATATGGGAAACTTTGGTGAAAGGTCCTGTGTGCTTATATAATCAATTGGATCCAGTGAGAGGGTAGCTACCAAACTGCATAAGCTTCCAAATCTTGACTTAACCTGCTTAGCTTTAGCAGGAGTTTGCTCTGGATTGAAGATGATTGGGAGAAAGGAAGTGAAGTGAAAGGCTGGGCCAAGGAGAGGGAGAGAAGCACTCATGCTTCTTCAAATTCTCTCCCTGGGGAAGCAACCCTACCTAAATTGTGCATACATAGAGATGGGTGCCATCCACTTAGAGCCAAGGAAAAATTCTGTGTTGAATAGTCTTCAGGGCAGCCATGTGATTACATTTCTATCAGGTTATGAGCTATATGGCAATAGTCAAGGGTAATATATGACCAGCATGATGCCACCTCATTTCATGAGACAATTCCAAGTGATCTGATTTCATTTCTCTCTAGTTTCTTTTCCACCACAAGCTCGCTTAGATATTTCTTTGTAGAACATCGACATCCAAAGTTCATTAAGATAATGATAAGAGTAACAAAGAGAAGATGCGAAACTAGGAATGGAGCTTGGATTTATATAAATATTCATGTATTTTTTTGAAAGAATCAGGCCCAAGAATCCAACCCATTTTTATTTTGTCAAGTATAATATGTTAAGCATGATGCCTCCATAGTTTCAAATTTGGTCTCCAATTTCTTTTCCCATGTACTTGATTAGATTTTCATTAGAAAGCTATTTGTCAAAGATTTATAAGTATTCGTTTATTTTTTCTAGGAAAGCACCGCACAAGGATCTAACCAGTTTATATAGTAAGATGATGGAGAGCCATTCAAATACAGGCTAGGTCAAAATCACAGAACACCCATTACAACAAAATGATGGAGATATATATTAAGCTCGACTTTCCAAATAAGTTTCATAAATAGTCATCTATTTATTTAAAAATATTTTAAAAAATAGAAAAGAGTTACATGTCTAGATTCTCAAAAGTTTTTTTTTTATAGGATCCATTTTCATAATATTTTTTAATAGTGCAACAGACCTTACCTTCAACCCTATAAGTAGATTGCACACCCTCTAGAATTGTATGTTATGCCTAAGCCTATCAGCACGAGCCAAGCACATGACAGATGGCTGCGTATTCCGAAGGATTTGGCCTATAAGAGATGCAAGATGTGCCTGAATTTCTTGTTGCCAACCGATATGCATCAAGGCTGGTAGCTAGTGATTAAAGATAGAGCAAATGGACATTAAATTTCATCACTGTTGATTTCATAAGTTAATAATTATTTATGTTGGTGGTATAACTAACATGGTTGGCTACAAAGTCACTGACTGAATTATTTGATCAGCTGGGTCCTAAAGTTTTGAGCGCAAGACTATCAGCTGCAATATGTTATAACATCCTGAAAAAACAATTAATTTCCATAAATGATACTCCTTTTTTTTGGCTAAAAAAAAGGGGTAGGGAGGAGGAAGGGACAAGCCCACCCCCGCGTAGCAGCCCCCACTGAGCCTCTGCCCCGCTAGGAGAATGTTCGATGCGGGCAGACAAGTTTTACTCAAACTCTCCCCACCTAAGGATGAGTACGTCACACCTGACACTACCAAAGCTACCAGCGGACCAATAAGCGCTCCTAAACCTTATGTTCAAGCAGTATCACCATATTTTAATCGACGCACAGGGCGATTCAAACTTGGAACTATGTGGTTAGGAGACAACGCCCAAAACGATACTTCGTCAGTCAATTATTTGGCCAGTGATAGCTTATTCCACACGTTCGACTAATGCTTATTCCAACGTTCGACTAATTCGCATTCCAATTGATAGTTTTGTGTGCGGCCAAAGAAGTACTGCCTTCCACGTGCCAAAAAAATAACGATGGCTTCCAAAGAAAAGTCTTTCATGTGGAAATTTTGGAGCATAATTTATTGTGTTTCTTTAATGAGATGTTGTGGTTGAAATCTAGCCTGAGGGTTACTACGCCGGAGGAGCCGCCAGGCAGACTGAAAAAAGGGCACCATTTTTTGTGCACCGGCGTACCTACACAAAGTCTCACCAGTGGATTTCGGTGAGGACCCTCCAAAGCTTAAGTTAGTGTGGATCTTCATTGGTCCAAAAATCCCCAGGCATTACCTGACGTGGGCTATTTATAGTCCCAGCAAAAGTGCCCAGGTGGCAAAGGTATGACCCATCCTCATCATGGGAGGAGATGGTTTTGGCCAGGTGGCGTGCAGTTAGGGCTTGCTTGAGGCACACAGTATGAGCTGTTCTTGTGAATGGCATGGCGCTGACAGAGGTGGCAGGGTACGGCCTTTGGCAGCAAGGCATAGCTCTGATCGACGGGTAGTGGAGTGGCTAGCAAGCAAAGTATGGCGCGATGAGGTTGCAATGTACGGCCACATGTGCGGGCGTAGGTGCGCGTGTGGATGCGATCGTGGGCGAGGTCGGACTCGCTTGGAAGCCGCAACATATACTTGGCGAAGTCAGCTCGGTGAGCATTGAGGTCGGGCCACTTGGGGGCCGTGACATGTTTGGTGAGGTCGGCTCGACAGACTCTAAGGTCGGCCTAGCCTCCTCGGCTTTGAGGTCTGCTTGGTAGGGTGCCCCGAGCTCGAGCCAGGGCGTTATTGCCTGTGGTCGATGGGGCATCTTCGGCTCTTGGTCGACGTTGCAGGACGCCCCAAGCTCGGGCCCGGGACGTTACTATGTTACCTGCGATTGACGGGGCCTCTTCGGCTCATGGTCGACGGTGTAGAGCGCCTCGAGCTTGGGCTCGGGACATTATTATGTTACCTGCGGTCGACGGAGCCTCTTCGGCTCTTGGTCGACGCTGTAGGGTGCCCCGGGCTCGGGCCCGAGACGTCATTATGTTACCTGCGATTGACGGAGCCTTTTCAGCTTTTGGTCGATTCTACAGGGCGCCCCGAGCTTGGCTCCAGGACGTCATTATGTTACCTGCGGTCGACGGAGCCTCTTCGACTCTTGGTCGATTCTGTAGGGCGCTCCGAGCTCGGGCCTGAGACACCATTATGTTACCTGCGGTCGACGAAGCCTTTTAGGCTCTTGGTCGACATTGCAGGGCACCCTGGGCTCGGTCCCGGAACATCATTATATTATCTGCGATCGACAGGGCCTCTTCGGCTCTTGGTCGATCATGCAGGGCACTCCGAGCTTAGGTTCGGGATGTCATTATGTTACCTGCGGTCGACAGAGCCTCTTCGACTCTTGGTCGACGCTATAGGGCGCCCCGAGCTCGGGCACGGAACGTCATTATGTTACCTGCAAGAATCGCTGCTGCCTACTGGTCATGGCAGTGAAAAGATCCGGTCGAGGTCGGCTTGGCCTTCGGCGAGGTTCTAGGTCGGACATGACCGAAGTCTGGTATGCTCGGGGCTAAGATTTGTTTGGCCAAAATGGGGTGGTCTGGAGTAGGACGATCCATTTTCCCCCAATCAGTTGGGTTCTTCACATGGCCATCAGTTTCCCTGACTACTAGTCTGTCGTCACTTTCTTGAACGCTAGCTGGTCAAATAAACGTGCACGATTCATTTCAATCGAGTAGAACCATATCAGATTTCTGAGTGCATGCAAGTACCGTCTTCAATTTCATCCACAAAAAATGGAAGTCCCGTCTTCCACAAGCGCAAAGATGCCGTTGCCTGTGGAAGTTTCGGGCTTTGTCCTGTTATACTAACGTCTAGTCTATCGTTGAACACCAGCAAGTCAAATTAACGTGCATTATATTTTTCAACATATCAGAACGTTGAGCCTTAATTTGTCAGAATGCGCATGCTTATTTATAGACTCGGATTTCCATTGTATCAAAGCAGCAGAGCACTCAGAAACCCCTATGATTTCAGCCATGGAACTCCACTTTCCTTCCGCAACCATGAGACCTTCCTTCCAATTCCGGGCGGGGAAGCTGCCCCCAAGCCCCCCCGAGAAGCTCCCAGTCATAGGCCACATCCACCACTTGCTCGGAGCTATGCCACACCGTGCTCTTCGCGAGCTGTCCTCGCGGCATGGGCCTTTCATGCATCTCAGGCTCGGCCAAGTCGACCACATCATCGCCTCCTCCCCGGAGGCTGCGAGAGATATCATGAAGACCCATGACCTTGCCTTCGCCTCTCGGCCTCAACTACTCGCTCCTTTCGTCATGTTCTATGGTGGCAAAGACATTGCCTTCTCTCCCATGGGCGACTACTGGCGGCAGCTGCGAAGGATATGCATGCAGGAGTTACTGAGCCCGAAGCGCGTCAAGTCATTCAGCACATGCCGACAAGAAGAGATGTCGAACCTTGTGGAGGCAATCTCCAAGAAGAGCGGATCTCCTGTTAACCTTAGTGAGATGCTTCTCCTGTCATCCAATTCCTTTATCTCAAGAGTCGCATTTGGCAAGAAATGCAGGCATGGATTGAGATTTATCACAATAATGAAGAAAGCGCTTGAGGTGGCCTCCGGTTTTAGTATAGCTGATCTTTTCCCCTCATGGAGTTTTGTCGACGCTCTTACTGGAATTACCTCGAGAATAAAGAAGGCTCGCCAAGAGATTGATGAGATCCTTGAGGAGATACTCAAGGAGCACGAAGAGAAGAGAGAGGGCATAAGCAGCAAAGAAGATCAACTAGAGGAGGAAGATCTTGTTGACGTACTTTTAGATGTGGCGGAAAATGGTGAACTTGAAATCCCACTCACACGCACCCACTTGAAGTGCGTCATCTTGGTAAGTTTGCATTTGACCTGCTGGGGAGACGAGAGGAGCCCGGTGATAGCCCTTGCCGTTGCCTCCTCGTTTCCTTAATTAACTCAATCGGGCTTGGGCTGTAGTATGTCGGCTAAGAGATTATGTGCAGTATATGTATTATATAAATAATCGATCTAAACCTGAGCCCAGCCCGTTTTAATAGCTTTGTTCAAATTTCATACCCGGTCTAGCCGACCAAGCTTAAAAGTCAGGCTTAGGCTTGTCTGAAATGATTAGGCTCAAGGAGTCTGTTTGACATTTGAACAGGTCTAATTTGCATAGATATATTGATACCTAGAAAACAGAAATCTGGATGGACATTGTCCCTAGTTCTCATTTTGTTTTTATAATTTTTAGGATATGTTCGTTGGAGGGACCGAGACAGCGTCGACAACCTTGGAATGGGTGATGGTAGAGCTAATGAGACACCCCGAGATGATGCAGAAAGCTCAAGCAGAGGTACGACAAGCTCTAAAGGAGAAGGCCAACATCAAAGAGGAAGACATGAGTGAACTCCACTATTTAAAGCTAGTGATCAAAGAGACTATGAGGCTACACCCTGCTCTCCCACTACTACTGCCGAGGTCCAACAGTGAAAATTGTCAAGTAGGTGATTATGAAATTCCAGCAGGTACTCGGGTTATCGTCAATGCATGGGCTATTGCAAGGGATCCAAGGTACTGGGAGGACCCGGAGAGCTTTAGGCCAGAGAGGTTCGACGACAGCATGGTGGACTACATGGGGAGTAGCTTTGAGTTCATGCCTTTTGGGGCAGGGAGGAGGATATGCCCTGGGTCTACGTTTGCGATGGCCCAAATGGAGATAGCTCTCGCCTACCTCCTTTTCTACTTTGATTGGGAGCTTCCAAATGGGATGGAACCCCAGGATCTGGACATGACCGAGAGCTTTGGGGGAACCACCGGCCTAAAATCACCCCTCTGTTTAGTTCCTGTTCCTTTCAAACCATCCGAAAATGGGACCATGTTGCCTCATATTAGTATGAAAGCCCCACTGAACTATTACTGATAGGGCTTTAGGAGATAGTACATTATGTTGCTACTTGTTGTGGACTGGAAGAATGTATTCAACTCATAATGTTGTTAGCATGATGGATCTTGTTTTAGGATACTGGCACTCTTCTCCCAAAGATCATGAATTTGAGATGGTATAAATTAACAAGAAAATGTGTCATATCCTCTTTGTCAGATAAGCAAATAAAGTTTATGACAAAAATACATAGGAGTACAATGTATAAATTATAAAAGGCATTCTTTAGAATTTCACGAATATACAAACTATATGAACATATCGGATGCAAGGTGTAAAACATAATTCCATCAAAAAAGAAAGGTGTAAAAGATGACAAAAAAATAATCGAATAGGTCACGGTCATACAAGAAAATAAAGGGACATGAGATTTATTTGAAAATTTTCAAAGAAGAAAATAAACATTGGAACATGAGAAATTTGGCATCCCATGCATCATCCATGATCTATCAACATAGACACATGCAGACACGTGATGGGATTCGGTCACTACTTTATCTTGGATAATATTTGAGGGAGAGTACTGCTTGGCACACCCTCAACGAGTGCCAAACCAAGCTTTTATGTGTCATACACGGGACAAGTATTTTAGGAAAGGTTTCATTATCCATTTAAATCACTAGAAAGTAGGCTAAGAGGAACCCAAAACTTGCTTCCCTTAATAAGAGCCATCCATAGACAAATGGATGATTGTGACTGGTCAAGAGCTGCTATATTTATTTTATTTAAAATTATAAGTTCGCCCTCTCCCATGTCTTTTGCATCTCTAAGGACTTTTGCATGTACCGGCTTCCACTTCTTTTTCTAAGTAGACTTCTTAATTTGATGTAGGATTTAAGAATCTAACATTAGTTGTATTCTAAGTTGGATTGACACTTAGTGATTGATGAAGAAGAACCAAGAAATACATCCTTCCATATTTCCAACAACCCGGTCTTGAACAAAAGAGCCCAATGTCAAGCTTTAATCTTTTTTTATATATCTTATTGCTTTAATTACAGCTTAGTTAATTAGTTAATGATGATCAGCCGCCTACGTTTTTTTTCGATACCATGTAGAGGAAATTATGGTTTAACCCCCTCAACTTTTTTTTCTCTTTCATGTACGCCTTCCAAATCTTTAAGGTATTGAAATGACTCGCATGATATTTCCATCCAACGAACTGTTGAACAGGCTTCATGTGAGCTTTAAAATCTATGAAAAAGACAGAAATATAGCCTGACCTGCTCCAACAAACCAGTCTTTAACAAAACAATCCAGCCACCAAGTTTTAATTTTTTTATATATTTTATCAGTTTAGTTATAACTTGTTTAATTATTTAATGATGATCAGCATTCGATTTGCGCATGGTGCCAAAATTGCTATTGCACATATGTTTCACAATGCTATATACAGAAGATTATAGTTTAACCCCTTAACATTTGTCATCTTTCATACGTTCCTCCCATACTTTAAAAATTTTTAGTTACAGCCTTTAAATTATGCAAATAATCTAATGTGATACTTCTCCTGCATTAAATAGGCTTCACATGAATCTTAAATCTATGAATTATTTTGAAATGTCCTTGACATCTAAAGCATAGAGGGAGAATGGAAAGCAGGAAACCTCCAACCTGCTTGCCAATGCCGGCCTTCCCTGCCTCTCCCTGTCTCCTATATACCCCCCTTGCTTTGGTCTCCTCAGTAGCCTCCTTTCAATTTGTCGTTGCTCTGTTGACTCCCATGCCATCTTGCTTCACCTCCATCACCACCCCCACCCTCTTTCGGCCTTTTTATCCTCCAAGTCGAGTGTATCAGTCCTCTCTTTTAATTTTTGAAAGTCCAACACCCACTCAAGTATAAGCTTTCCTCATCATGTTACTATATATCATTTTTGTCAATATGACTTATTGCCATATAAGCTAGTCTCACATCTACTAAGAAAAAGGGATCAAGAATCAAATGGGCATCACTCTTGAGATTTGTTCTATGGTCCAAAAAATTCGCTCACATTCGGGAAGCATTGCTAGGCCACAAAGTTGGCTCTTGCCATGCTCCACAACAACTATACTGGATTCATTGCTCATAAGATATTTTCATGAAGAAGATATTTTGATAAAGATCCCATCTTTTTCTAACTCTTTTAGTTTAATCTTAATTTGTGTTCCAAATTGGCTATGAAACAAAATTGGCAAATTGGTTTGGGAGCCTTTGTTGGAGTCGACTGGGGAACACACCAAGAGAAAGAGGGAGGAAGGGACCATATGCTGGGTCCACCTAGAACATAGAGAGAAAAGAAAGCGAGAGAGAACGAAGAGGGAAGGTCTTGTTAGAACAGAGGAAGAGGAGAAGGAAGGATAGTGGGTTGGTGATGACGGTGGTGAATAACAGCCGAAGCACTGGTGATAGGTGATAATTATGGACGATGGCATGCAGACAACAAAAGGAAAAAGAATTGAGTGAAATGACGGATCTTAGAGGGCTTGAATTTAGTTAGAGCCTTATCTTGTTCGTCGGTGGGTAGGGTTTGACGTCGGCTATTGGGCACCGAGGAAGGACAGATGGAGAGGGAGGAAGCAGGGCAATTTGGCTTCAAAATAGGAGATGAGGCTTGGAAAAATGGTGCAGAGGAGGATGATTGTAGGATATGGGAGGCTTTGATCGATGCAATCCAACAATTTTCGACAATAAGCAAGCTAGTAACAATAGTCCTATGCAATGTACGCCAGCAAGAGGGAAATCTGGAGGGTGGAGGGCTAGTACCTCCACTTTGGGGAGATTGAAGCCTTGGCATGGTGAGGGAATCTCTAAGAGAAGAATAAAAGAAAGAGAGATAGAAAAGTTTCTAGTCGGTGATGTGGTGCCTTGAGGGGGATGGAAGGACTTCAAAAAGAGAAAAACATAGGTTCTCCTAGACTAATTCAACCCTTGGACCCTGACTTCCACCAGGAGTCATCGATAGTCGGATTTCCATCAAGAGTCCCTATGGTGCTCCCACATGCGAGGAGTACTTGCCCAGCCTATAAGCTAGGATGTTTTGGGTTTCAGGTTGGCATGGATGGCCTGAGGCTCATACAAAGCTTCATGGAGTTATAGCCATTTATGTATACCTTCAAGGTTTGGACTTTTTTTTGACAAAGAGGAAGCTATTGATGGCTAGTTTGCTACCTTTTGAATGGCTTGGAGCTCTTATAGAGATGTTGAATAAGGAAGGAATCATAGGGGAACTGCCAACTTTCTAATCATGTACACTTGATCCTTTTTTTTTTAAAAAAAAATAAAATATTATTTAATTGGCTCTGTTTATTTACAATTGCTTTATGTACTACCAATATAGGGTATATAGTAGTGACCAAGGTAGTTGAGGAAATTATTTAGTTAAGAAGTTTTTTCGGTGCGCATAGTTCGAGTCAGAAAATGACTATCATCTATTTATGATAGCTAAAGTACTATTTATTTGACAAAAGATCAGATATTTTACGAGAAGATGAAATACATTGGTATCAAGTACCATTTTGTTCTTGATGTGTAACATAAGATGATATTGTTATTAATGGTACTGAGGATAATGTTATATTGACTAAGCCTCTAGTAGTGGCCATGTTTAAGCATTGCTTAGATTTGATTGGTATATGGAGCACTTGAGATTTATCCTTTGGAATCTTATGCGAAGAAGGTGGAGAGACATTTTACTATTTTGTGATGTTATCAAGCCAAGGTAGAGATTTGTTATATGTACCATGAATTTCTTGTTCCATCCTGCTCCATAATTCGGTTTGACAAATTTTGAGAGGGAGAAAAAAAGTTATTGGGAATTTTTTGTGTTGTCTATGGTGGTATGGAGGGCTTGGGCTATAGAAGGAGTTGAAAAATGGCGCCACTGGCTCTCTCATCGATGTTGATCTCAATATTGATTAAAAGAAAGGTAAATGGCTCCATCTACTAAGAAAAGGATAGAAGGAGAGAAAGGGGGAAGAGAAGAAGGGGGAAAAGAAGGAAAAAGGTGGGAAGATGACATGAAGAAAGTAGGGGGAAGAAGGGAATGAAAAGGGAGAAAGAGGAGAAATAAAAAATGCAGTTGGCCAAATTTGGCCATTGGATGTCCAATTGTGGTTGTCATCCAATAGATTAGGTTGCCAGCAAACAAAAAGGAATGAAGAAAAATGAGGGGGAAAAAAAGAAAAAAGAAAGGAGGGAAGATACAAAGGAAGAGAGGGAAAAGAAAGAAGGGAGTAGAAGAGGGGAGGGGGGAGGATGGCCAGTAGTTGGCCAAGGTTTGACCAGCCACCAATGTGTGAACAATAGGAGAGGGGGCTACAATTTCTAAGAGGGAGAGTTGAGATAAAAAAAAATCTTCGGAGCTTCTCTTTAGAAAGACCTAGAGAGAGAAGAGTTATAGTTTCATTGTTTTAAGGATAGCTATCATACCAAAAGAAGCATCAAATCTTCTTGAAACTTCTATTTTTAAAGGATATGCCCATTAAAGATGCAAAAAAGGACGGCTTTGCAGCAACATTTCATTGAATCACACGCTTTTGACACTTGTAAATAGGGGATCAAAAGATAGCAGTACTATAGCCAATTACAAATGAGAAGATTGTAAGAATTCTTGATATATTTATCATCTACCTTTAGAGTTTTGGTTTAGTATTATTCTTTTCCATTGTTTTAGCTTAGACTAGTTCTGATTCGTCCTTGAATTGTCTTAGCAGTGTGCACATTAAGGCGATCAAGAAGCGCTTTCTTATATATTGGAAGTAGATCATAAATTCTGCTTTACCGGGAGTCACTACAAAAGAAATAGTATTTCCCGGCGCTTTCTAGAGCTTTTACCGACGCTTATAAGCGTCAGTACTTTCTAATCCAACGCGTCCAAAAGCGTCACGAAACTGTCGGGCAGGTGGGCGTGGATAATTTTCGTTCCGACGCTTTTTGCCTGCGTCGGCATTACCTTACCTTTACCGACGCTTTAAAGCGTCGGCAAAGGCTTTATATCCGACGATTTTAAGCGTCGGCAAAGGATTTATGCGTCGGTGTGCATGGGATTACCGACACTTTTATGCGTCGGCGTTACCTTACCTTTACCGACGCTTTAAAGCGTCGGCAAAGGCTTTATATCCGATTACCTTTACCGACGCTTGAAAGCGTCGGTAAAGGCTTAAAATCTTCTTATGCGCCTGTGCCGGGATAGTGTTATTGCCAACGCTTTTAAGCGTCGGCAATAGAGATTTTTTTTTAAAAAAAATCATAAAAAGAAATGTGAAACCTGTATACAAATTTATAAAACAAATTTTTCCAGCACAGCAAACACACAATATTATCCCATCACAAAAGTCACATCACAAACAAAATTTTTTATTAAAAGCTAATCATATTATCATATTTGATTACATTGTACTTTAAAAATATTAAAAACATACATAGCAAATTCCTAAATAAACAGTCTACGAGGTCTCAAGGGTCGACGGCATCATCATCTCTACGAGTAGAAGTATCAGCAATCACAACAAGTCCATCCAAATCAAGTTTCAAGGCTGTCTCTTCAGCTTGCTTAAACTGATGCATATGAACATAAGAGAGCATCAGTCAGTTAAAAAATGAGAAGAATGAAAATTTAAAATCAATAAACAGGGTAAAAATGGCTCACAATAGATACTGCATTTATTCAAGAGGTATTTGTAGATACATATAGACAATAAGCACCTGTTCTGGAGTTTCAATTTTGTCCCTTCCACTGCAGATCATATCAAATCCACCCTATTTTCATATCAAAACCACAAAATTGAAGTCAAATAACTTACTTCCAAAAAAAAAAAAAAAAAGATGCAATTATAAACTACATAAAGGTCATTACTGTTTAAGTAAATGCTTGCATGAAACAAGTGTGCAAGGAATCAACGTACTGGGTGCTACCTGGCTAAATATTTGTATGCATAGGCCACCAACTAGACTGTAACTCAACAGTCAAACAGCTGATTAGCATTCATAGCATGATAGCACATGGTGTTGTATCAACAGAACCACTAGCACAAATAGGCATGAACAAATATGGAGCACCACCACAATTACCGTTATGGAATGTTAAGATGAGCAAATTTTATCTGAGGACTATGTTGAATAATGCAAGAGTACATTTGTTTCTGATACTCCGTAGTTTTACCTTGATTACAAATACATCATGTCTTTCCATATACACTTTAATAGTTTAGTTTCCGTGCTGCCTTCTCAAAGAATTTTACGTTCAAACAATAACTTTCGCAATCTAGAAGTGAATATTTTCCCTTCCTCTCCAACCAATGTATGTTACTTTTCATTTCAATAAAAGCACCCAATAATTCACACTTCTTCGATGTTTATTATCTAGCCCCTTTGGTTTTCACAGCAATACTCACATGTCATGCCAACTTAAAACAATCATGGACAGTCCCAATCATGATAAGAAAGGTAAAAGTTTGCCATTAGGTTCACAGCCAGTTGTTAAAAAAAAAAAAATCCAAACTATCAAATGGATCCAAATTTGATATTCACAACTGCAAGTGCATCACTTGTTTTATCTAAAGGTAGTGCTAAATAGAAATGCTTGGAAAAAGAGGATTAAATAGAAATGCTTGCAAGTGCATCACCAATCATTATGAACCATCACCAAGCTTATTGGAGGCAACTGAGCCTCACAGTGTCAAACCAACAACAGGGAGCAAATCTATTGTATTTTATTGGCATCATAATACTTAGGTACAATATTTAGGCACAATGGCATTCCTTACAAACCATAAGCTTTACTTTGCACAGACTAATCCTCTTTTTTTTTTCTTCAGTTTTTTTCTCTATTTAAACTTACAGATTCTGGACAACAGTAACAAAAAAAAGCTAAACATCTATTAAAAAGCAAGCAAGAAAGAAAGACCACAAATACTCCTATCCAAAACTAGGTTAGAAAAATCAGCATCATCATTCCTCAAACATATTTTTTCCCATAAGATTATTGTCTAATCAAGGTAAGCACGTGTGAATAGTATATTAATGTGAAATTCAAGAGAGAGAAGAGGGAAAACGGTCTATAAACCCTGTAGCATAGAAAGATGCGGTTGGTTAATCCAGAACTATTAGGGCGAGCCAGATACCTGATTTCTATAAGGATAGATGTACTCTGAAGTGAGCTCCATGTATTTGCATTTCATGATCCCTGCTGGACCTCCCTTGAATCCGTACAGCGTGCTCCCCTTGGCTCGATCCTGCAAGTAATCTACCATGACGACAAAAAAGATGAGGAAACCAAGAAATTAATCCATCACACAATCAACCAAAAGCACACCAAAAAAAAAATCATCCATGACCACAAAAGGATATAGAAAGAAATCAATCAATCAATAAGGGGTAAAAATCCAAAAGAAACAATGAAACGAAGCGCTCACCAAAGATCCCAGAGATGACATTGTGCCCACCGGGAGCCTGGCCTCCAGAGAGCACCACTCCGACCTTAAGACTCCTAGCCATCTCCGAAGGAGCGGAACCCGTCGGAACTAGCGTGGCGGAGGGCTGGCCGAAAAGATTAGGAAACAGCTTCTTGATCTCATCTGCAATCGATATCGTCACAAGCATGACAATCAAAACACAGACCATCATTGGCCTCAGATCGATCGATATAGATCTCAATCAAGTCATAAGGGGGAGAGAGAAAACAGGGGAGACAGATACCGGGGTTCCCGGCGGCGGAGCTCAGAGGGCCGTCCACGATCTTGAAGGGTCCCCTAACGACGGAGGGGAGGGGGAGGGAGTGGTTGAGGCGGCTAGTCTGCACCTCGCTGTACACCGCCGCGAGGCGGCCGGGCGACGGCCCCTTGCCGCCGTTGGCGAGGATGGAGTTCGCAGCCATCCGCGGAGATCGAGAAAGATGATGAGATGAGAGCAAGCGACGGAGAAGATATATCACTTTGTATAGTGTGCTTACGGTCCTTTTATAGCAGGGGGAGAGGGAGCAGGGTGGGATCGGTTAGGGTTATCGTCACGGAGTTATCCGACGTTATATGATCAGGATTCAGGGGGTGAGGGAGAAAGTCTAGGGCTCAAGCCTCGAGCTATGAACCACCAGTTATATGAGCGGAGGTGAGGCAACGCTCGATCTATGAACCGGAGAGGAGGGAGGAGGCTTGAGGGAGAATCGGGAGGCGGAGAGGCGGAAATGCTAGGGCTCGATCGGGTGGGTACTCAGGGAGGCGGAGAGGCGGAAAAGGATTCCAGGCTAGGGATCGATCGGGAGAGGAGGAAGCTACCGACGCTTCTTTGAAGCGTGAGGATATGTGGCGCTTGGGGTATTTTTTCCCGATGCTAGTGAATAGCGTCGGCAAAAAAGGGTCGGCTTTTTCCACATTTCCTGTAGTGAGTGTTATCTATAGTGTTTCTTGATGTTTATTTTATTTTCTAACATATTTTTAATTATAGTTTCATATTTCAATTATGATATAAAACAAACAGTTGGAGGATAGTTGGGAATTACATGAAGTGGCTTCAGCTCGATCAAATTGGCAACGGCTGCCCGTACGGGCTTCCTTCTTGCATGTGAAACTTGCACTAATTTTTTGCATCCAAGGAAGACACAAAGAACTTTCAATTATTCTTTGTAAGTGGGAACTTATGGGCAATGAATTTTTCATCCAGCTTTGTTGAGGTTGCGGCCAACTTTTTGTAGAAAAAAATGTGATTGTACGTGATAATTAGAATAGTCTTGGGTGTGCATGATATCTCCAACAATACTCTCTTTCCTTGGAGAAAAGAAATACATATTAGTTCACAGGCATCAAAGAAGTTTATATGGAAAGCTTTGGAGAAAGGTCCTGTGTGCTTATATAATAAATTGGATCCAGTGAGAGGGTAGCTACCAAACTGCATATGCTTCCAAATCTTGACTTAACCTGCTTAGCTTTAGCAGGAGTTTGCTCTGGATTGAAGATGATTGAGAGAAAGGAAGTGAAGTGAAAGGCTGGGCCAATGAGAGGGAGAGAAGCACTCATGCTTCTTCAAATTCTCTCCCTGGGGAAGCAACCCTACCTAAATTGTGCATGCATACAGATGGGTGCCATCCACTTAGAGCCAAGGAAAAATTCTGTGTTGAATAGTCTTCAGGGCAGCCATGTGATTACATTTCTATCAGGTTATGAGCTATATGGCAATAGTCAAGGGTAATATATGACCAGCATGATGCCACCTCATTTCATGGGACAATTTCAAGTGATCTGATTTCATTTCTCCCTATAGTTTCTTTTCCACCACAAGCTTGCTTAGATATTTCTTTGTAGAACATCGACATCCAAAGTTCATTGAGATAATGATAGAGTAACAAAGAGAAGATGCGAAACTAGGAATGCAGCTTGGATTTAAATTACCAGGTCAACTGATTTGGTGAGATATTATTCGGAGAAATAGGTAATTGGTTTAGACTTTACGATTACATGTGACCATGAGGGCTCATTTGGTTGGGGTTCATCTGGTATGAGAAAAAAAAATCTATTGTCAGATTATCATGTTTGGTATGAAAAGGTGATGAGAAAGATTGTAAAATAAACTGTGCATCTCATGCTTATTTTACCAAAAGAGAAGGTAAAATAAATACTACTAGAAAGATGGTATTTTTTTCATATTTCTAATTTTCGATCTAACGATTTATTTTTTTTCCAAATTAATAAATTAATTATGTGGTTGTATTTAATTTATTTACTTAATAAAAACTTGAAAATACTTAAATTTATTTACAATAATAAATATATTTTTAAATATTTGTATAGTTAATTTAAAAAATATTTATTAACTCATGTTAATATATTTCAATATTCAAAATAGTCCATATTAATTGCCTTCATATAAGTGGATCATTAATGACCAACAAATGGACCCAAAAAAATCATTACTTGAATTGTTTATTCAAAGATATTATTGAAAATTTGGCGATAATTCTTATATAAGATTACCTTTAACTAAATATAGTATTTTTTTCTGGTGTCAATTTTTAGAGTAATTTTACCACCAATTAAATGTGGTAAAATTAATTTCCTCCTATAATTATTTTTTCAGATAAATCACTCATTTTGAACAATCATCAAATTATCCCATAATTTCACATGGTAAATGACTTGGGAAATAAAGTGGCATGCTTGACAGAAGGATAAGTGTGCAAGATACTCCACGAGGAATACTTTCTCTACTTATAGACACCCCACGGGTCCACGTATTACATTCAATGCATTGATCTCTTAGCCTCTACAAATTCAAAACTTTATCAATATCTCTTCTTGGAATGAATCTGATCTTTGGCGGAAGGTGGGGGAAGGTTAAGCATTGAAGATGTGTCCACATTGCACTTAAAGCTTTATTCAATGCTAGAACCGCGCGTATAACCCCTATAAATTAACATAGGTTTGCTTATTTATAGAGACATGTCCTCATTGCACTTACAGCATCATAGTGCTAGCCATGTGTCATGCCCCGACTTAAGATCATGAACTGGAGGTTGTGTCAACTACCGCATATTTATAGAAAACTCTCTCCACAAGCATGCAAGATATCTTATCACGATATTATAAACATACAGTGGTAAAACCTTAAATGATAATATTCAATTTTATTTCAATAACTAACTCAAAATTTAAGTGTCTCACAATTCTAACAATATTCTTACGTAGTCCATCAATTTAAATAAATTCTAATCTAAGATAAAGTGCCAAAGTTCTGCTAGTCGCTTTTCTATATTGAAACCTCCGTCGGGCTAGTTCTCTGAAAATGTCAAAAAAATAAGAAGTCGTATAATGAGCTAAACAACCTAGTTAGTCAGGCGTTTTTAACCCTCCACCTTCAGAAAGCACCCCCCTATTCTCCCTTCATCTGGAGCTGCCGTAACTTGGGCTCATCATGCTATACTCGCGGGGAAGGAAAAACGAGCAGTTTACGCTTTAGTAGCTACCGTCAATATCACTTTAGCTAAATAAATCAGACAATTAAATAGATAATAATTTATAGAAATTAAACATATATGTACTATCATGTGAATCAAATCTTTTTTAAAAATCTATTTTTTTTGCTCATGGATTCTAATTCGTTCTATTATTCAATTTATCTTATCAATCATGAACTATGACCACATCTTTCTTGTGGCAAGGTCATAACACCATGCATCTTCTTACAGTGAGCTGAGCATCTTCTTGTAGCAAAGTTTTTCAGAATCGTGTATCTGCTTGTGGTATGCTGCGCATCATCTTGTGACATAACCTTCAGGACGAATAATGTGTTAATGTATTACTCTTTATTGGCAGCGTCCTCAATATTACCAGGTCGAAATTCAAATAGTTTTAGGGTCTTAGAGTTCTAAAATTGTGCGGTGTCAAAATCAAGCAATCATCTCTATAATATGATCATATATCATCATAATATTCCAAAATAACATATTCAATAATAGCATACTATGCATCAAATTTATGCATCATGAATAATACCACTCAAAATTCATGAATATAATAATTTTATAATTTTCGGTAAATTTAGAAAAAGTGAAACATTACTTACTTTGCGAGCGAATATAAAGTATCAGTCCAATCAATTTTAAATTTTTTTTGAGATTCTAGTATTTAAAAATTATATTTCCATCAGAATCATGATTATTCTAAAAATAGAAATTCTAATTCTAATACCCTCATAGGGCTGACCTAATAGAAGTGCCCGACACCTTGGTCGGTCCGATCAAAGTGAAATTCATCTGATCATGCTCGCATTAAAATACAGGAGTTTCAATAGAGATCAGGAGGGACCAATTCTAACAATGTCCGAAAAGGGCCTGGTGGGGGCTGGCATGCCATCTGCCGAACATAGATCAGGTCCCTTCACCAAGATTGATCCAGAATCATGAAGAGAGGTGCCATGCTAGATCCAACATCTTTAGAAAAAGAGTAGAGAAAGAGAGTCTAGGAGAGAGAAATAAGAGAGAGAAAGGATGGTGAAGAGAGAGGAAAGCGAGAGAAAGCAATCTTCTATCTCTAACCAAGGAACATGAACGAAGAGGGTGGTTGTAGGTGGTGCTCGGGGTTAGGAACCTACGGCCGCCCGCTGTAGATGGCCGTCGAAGGCAACTAGCGGCCGACGACGAGGAAAAATTCTCCTAAAATAAGGGTTTCACTGTCTTATCTCATGGAATCAAGACGTTCTGGCGATCGGAACTCTGACCAAGGCTACATGCCGGTATGGAGAAATGGAGGGAGGCCTCGGCAACAAGAATCGATGGCGGAACCTGCCGAAATCAGAAGAACAAGGGGTTGGGTTCCAAAAATAGAGGAAATAGGGCATCACCCTTTTTCGTCAAAAATTTGGTGATCTTTGGCTAGAACCGAGCTTCTAAAAGTTACAGAGGAGGGAGAGAAGAGTTATCCAAAGATTGTCAGGTTCTTATCTGACTTTCGACGGCGTTCAGGCATGGCAACAATGTCGATAGCATATGGCGGAAGGGATCAAAGAAGTATCCGGCGATTAAACTCCGATTGGAGCTAGTTCTCCAGCGGGGGTGGAAGGGAGGACGGGGAGGAGCTCTTAATAGAGTTCGACTGCCACACGTGCTAGAATTCTTTTTTGTTTTTTTTTTGGATTTAGGTGAAAAATGGTTGGGCCGGTCAAGCGGACCAGGCCTAGTTTGCTGAGTTTGACACAATGGAACTCTAGTTTCCTTGCCCTTCATTTCCTCCTTCCTCCTCTTTGTAGTCATAGTAATATAAGTTAACCAAATCCACAACAACACGAAAGTTGCCTCCAAGCCCATGGAAGCTTTGTATCATCGGTCATCCTCCACCACTTGCTTGGAGTTCTCCCTCACCGTGCCCTCCGAGAGCTTGTCGCAGCGGCATGGCCCTCTCATGAACCCAAGGCTCGGACAAGTTGACCAAATTATCGTCTCCTCCCCGGAGATGGCAAGAGAGATAATGAAGACCCACGATCTCCTCTTCGCCTCGCGGGACAACAACTAGTTTCCAAGGTGTTCTATGATGGCACTGGCATTGTCTTCGCACCCTACGGTAGCTACTGGCGGGAGCTGCAGAAGAGATGCGTTCTCGACCTACTGAGTGCAAAGCGTGACAAGTCCTTCAGCACATGCACTTCGGCAAGAGATGTCCAACCTAGTGGGATATATCTCCACAATTCGCCAGTTTATCTCAGCGAGATGTTTCTCCTGACATCTAATACTGTGACCTCGAGGGCGGCATTTGGTACAAAGTGCAAGCATAGGCCGAGATTCATCTTAGCAAGAAAGCGCTTGAATTCTTCATCGGATTTAACGTGACTCATGATCCATTCCCCTCGTTGAGCTTTATTGACACTCTCAGGGGAGGTCCTTCAAGGTTAGACAAATCTCACCGCGAGATGGATGAGATCCTCGGGGAGATCATCAAGGAGCATGAAGCAAAGAGAACAACCAAAAATAGCATCAACCGGAGGCAGCAAGAGGGGAAGATCTTGTCGACGTTCTCTTTAGGCTAAAAGAAACTGGTGCTGGACTTGAATTCCCCCTCACACTGCATCAAGGCCGTAATCATGGTCAGTATGCCAAACTATGCATCTAGCTTGTTCTATAAAAATAAATAAATAAATAAAAGGCGCGGCAATACATATTTCTCCAAGTACTTATCATTTTTGGTTAAAATATTTAGAGCAAAAAAAGAGAAAAAATTATATCTCTGTTTCATTATATCATATACTCATATGTAGACTCCATATTAAAAAAAATATAATATTGACTGATATACGATCATGCTAACAAAGAAAAATATTATCGGTGATACATGTTGTTTTGTAATCCCTAAAATCACTCTAGCAAAGACACACTAAGAAAAAAAATATAATTGATACAGAATCATGCTAATTAAAAAAATATTATGGCTGATGTAGGTTATTACGTGATCCCTAAAATTATACTAATACTTCTCCTCAAACTCAAGATAGTATTGTAGGTGCCAACTTGGGTTTGGAAACTAGATCACGAATGTACCCAGAAACTAATGTACTAGATCAAGAGTTGAAGTAGCAGCTTAGAAGCTGATTTGAACTAGGAGCTGACATAGCAACTCAGAGGTCGATGTGGTGTAGAACAAGAGCTGACATGGTAGCACAAAGCCTAATGTGGCAGAACACTAGCTGTTATAGCAGCTCAGAAACTGATGTACCAGATTAGGAGTTCTCATAGCAACTCAAATGCCGATATGACATTAATGCATCCAGCTGATGTGACAATATAGAATTTGATATGACAGAAGAGAAGCTGATATAGCAGTTTAGAAACTGATGCGACAAATTAGGAATCTAATACAGCAAACTGATGTGTTCGGTAATGCTGATGTAACTAACCGATGCAGTAGATTAATGCGTCCATTGACATGACTAACTAATATAGCAAACTGGTTTCTGTCAATGTGTCTGACTGATATGACAAACTGACGTATTTGCCGATGTGGTTGATTGACTTGGCTGATGATGTGGTTGTAAGAAGACATATAAAAAATGACAGTTGTAGCAAGGATAGAGCTCAGAGAAAAGACAAACGAAGGTCGAAGATCCTCGTACATGGAGGCACCATGGAAGAGGAGCAATAGATCTCGAACTGAATGGTGAAGGAGTCAAAGGCAACAAAAAATTGAAGATAGAGGGAAAGGGGCTGAGCGACGATGAAGAGAGACGACCAAAGATCTGAAATTGAGGAGAAAAGCGGCAGAGAGAGGCCATGAATCCTTAGCAAATAAAGAATCTTCGGATATTAATCTACCAGAAATAGAGGATATGCAGATCTACTAAGAAATATGAGATCTTCGAATGTTGATTGATTAGAAAATAGAGGATCTATGGAGAAACATAGAATTTGCAGATCCATCAGAAAGCAATAGGTTTAAAAAAAAGAGTAAAAAAAAAAAAGTAGTTTTAGCAAGGGAATTGGGTAGTTAAGTCTCGTTCAATTAAATTCGGCATATTCAAAATAAAGAAAATTAGTTAATTAAATTATGCTAATATTTTTGATAGGTGAAAATGAGGAACAGAGAGAATGAAGTCTTGGCAAATATTGCAGCTCGGAGGAGAGGAGCAAGAGGGAGAGGAGTTGCCAGGCAGCCAGCCGAGCAAACTCCTAACCCAGCTGCCACCCAGGCCGATTTTGCCGGAGCAAGTCAGGTGATGACTCAGCTCCTTCAGATGCAGCAGCAAATGCAGCAACAGATGCAGCAGCAGATGCAACAGCAGATGCAAATGCAGCAGCAGGTGCAGCAGCAGATGCAGATGCAGGTGCAGGCCACTGTTCGACCTGCACAGTCCATTGAGTCCTACTATGAGCGATTCCGTAGGCTCAACCCACCTATGTTTGATGGTGGAGCTGACCCTCTGGTTGCTGAGACCTGGATTCGGGAGGTAGAGAAGATGTTCAAAGCCTTACAATATCCCGAAGAAGTGAAGGTCAGATTGGCTATCCCTATGCTGAAGGGGAATGCAGAGTTCTGGTGGACGGCCATTGAAGCTGCACTCGAGGGTGAGGATGATCTACCAACATGGGAGGAATTCAAGAAGATGTTTTATGACCAGTATTTCCCTGAGTCAATTAGAATATCTAAAGAAAATGAATTTTTATCTCTAAGGCAGACAGATAATATGACTGTGCTAGAATATGCCAATAAATTTACTGAACTGGGTCGGTTCTGTCCTCAAATGATAGAGGTTGAGAGAAGCAAGGCTAATAGATTTGAGCAGGGCCTGAGGGACGAAATTCGATCCCGGTTGTCAGTTTTGATTTTTACCAGCTATGGAGAGGCCCTGGAGAGAGCACTGAAGGTAGAAACAGATCTGAAGAGGTCAGAGAAGGAAAAAGATGATCCAAAGATATCCAGAATGATTGAAAGTCATAATATCAGGCTAGGGGACACTGAGGGTAATGCAAATAAGAAGAAGAGATTTGAGGCCTGTACCTACTGCGGCAAGCCTCATGGGGGGCCTTGTCTTAAGAAGATGGGAGTTTGCTTCACTTGTGGTCAGCATGGACATTTGGCACGGGACTGCCCAAATAAAAAGAAGAATGACTCGGAACCTGTTGAATATGGTGCTCGGCTTTTACATTGATTCAGCAGAATGCTAGTGCAAGTGATCAAGTAGTGACAGGTAATCATTCTAAAACAACTCTATACATGATTATGCTTAATTGATTTCTCTACTCCTATGTAACCATTAAGTTTCTACCTCTTTAGAATGCATATACGAAGGATCAAATCAGTCTTTAAATGTAAACATCTATCTTAAGAAAGTTAATCTTATAGATGCTACGAAATTAGGGCTAATACAAATTGATATTGAGGTTTGAGCCTCTAAAGAGTTGACTAGATCAGAGTGCGCAGCAGAAATATGGAAGAATGTTAAATAAAAGACTAAGTATTTTTGTTTGTTTAAAAATTAAGAAACGTTAAATTTCGAGGACGAAATTTTTTTTTAAGGAGGGGAGAATGTAAGAATAGGCCCCAAAAAGGGCTGAAGCCGGCAGGCCCAGTCGACTCCAGCGTGCGTTACGAGGGCGGAGACATCGCAGCAACTCCACAGCCTCTTGAGTGGCCGTGGATTCCGCTCAACCGCCGCGAGCATCGCGGTGGTGAGCAGGCCACGACCGTGGTGCATCGCCTTATAAAACATCAGAGAGAAGAAAAGGGGACTCCAGATCTCATCTCCTCCCTCAGAGAGCTTCTTTCTTCTTGTTTCTCCCGGAGATAGGCTTTCTCGAACCCCCAACCAGTGCCGTCGGAGAAAGTAGCCGCAGCTTCTCTCCGGAGCGAGGTAACTCTAACCCCTGTTTTATTTTTACCTCATGTTAACAAGACTAAAGAAAAGAAGAATCATATATAGAGAGAGGAGAGACGTACCTGTGGTCGTCGGCGTCCAACCCTCGGCCACAGGCACCGCCCGGCTCGGCCGCGGGCCATGGGATGCGGGACGCCGACGCGGCCACGGACCGCCGAAGCGGCCCTGGGCACAGCCACGGGCATGACTGCAGGCATGGCCGCGGGCGTGACCGTGGGCGCCGCAGGCCGGCCGCCGAGCGTCGTCGGCCGTTGCTCGTCTCTCCCGAGCCCCGGTAAGGGGTTGTTCCTTGCTCTAACCGTGGGAGAAGAAGGGAAGGGAGAAGAGAAAAAAAAAAAAAAAGGAGAAGAGAAGAACAAAAGGAAGAAAAGAAGGGAAGAAGAAGGAGGAGGAGGGAAAGGCCACTTAGCGGTGGATCCTTGACTGCGGTGCCGCCGGCCTTGGGGTTGGCCCCTCCCGAGAACTCCATCGCCCTCCCTTGATTGCGGGAGAAGATGGGGAAGGGAAAGCTTCGGGAAGGAGATGAAAGGAAGAGAAGAAGAATAAGGGAGAAGAGAAGAGGAGGAGAAGAAAAAGAAAGAAGAGAGAAGGAGAAGAAGTTTCGGGAAGGAAAAAGGAGAAGAAAAGAAAAGAAACAGGGGAGAAAAGCAAAAAAAAAAAGAAAAAAAAGGAAGAAAAAGAAAAAGAAAAAGAAAAAAAAAAGAAAAGAAAAGATCCTAATGGATCTGGCTTAATGGGTTGGATCTGGGTTCAGATCTGAAACTAGTTAAGCCCAAATTGATTTGAGTTCGAACCCAATTAAGCTGGGTTAGTTCCAGCAGACCCAATTGAATATGAATCAGGCCCAATTCAAGCCCAATTCAACTAATTTGAGACCAAATTGGCCTCGGGTTGATCCTGACTCAAGCCTAATCCTTTAATTAAAAGCCCAATTGACATACGTGAACCCAATTTGGTTCTAAATCGAGCCCCAGGGCTCCAAATTAGGTAAATTAGACTTGAGATCCAAGCAAGTAAATTCATGTTATGATAAATTAGAAAATTATGAAATAAATAGGAATTAATGTGACCCTTATGTGATTAATTTAGGTGATCAAGGATTTGTCACCCGGACGTAAGAAATTGGAAAGCAAATTGCTGTAAGTAACCCTGGCACCATCTTATTGATTTCCAATTTACTGTTTAATTGTAAGTATGAAATTATGAAATTGTATTTGATATGCTATATTTTCTCAAAATTAGGATCAAGTATATGATTGCATATGATTCATGAGTTTGATTAAAGAGCATCCTTCATGAATATTTAATATTGTATGAGTTATGAAATTATGATTATGTTAGACTGCATAAAAAAATGATATTTGAGGCATGTTTATGCATTTTAAATTATATGATGTCATTTATCATTTTCCAACCTATTTATGATGCTTATGATTTATGAAAGAAAAAGAATAATGATTTATGAACTCTCAGATTGCTATGTACGGCCCTCGCCAGCGGGTTATAATAGCTCGGCAGACGGCCCTCGCTAGCGGGTTATAATAGCTCAGCATACGGCCCTCGCCAGCGGGTTATAGTAGCTTGGTGTAGACCCTGCCAACGGGAAATAATTGTTGGTAAAGATTATGGCCCTCGCCAGCGGGTTATAGTAGCTCGGCATACGGCCCTCGCCAGTGGGTTATAATTGCTTGGCTTAGACCCTGCCAATGGGAAATAATAGTTGGTAAAGATTATGGCCCTGTCACGGGTAATAATAGTGACCATAGCTGCACTATTATCTGAGAGCACGAATTTCAAAGCATGAATGATGATAAGTACGGATTTTAAAGCATGAATTATGATAAGTACGGCTTTCAAAGCATGAATTATGACAAGTACGGATTTCAAAGCATGAATTATGACAAGTACGGATTTCAAAGCATGAATTATGATAAGTACGGATTTCAAAACATGAATAATGGCAAGAATTTTATATGATGCATATTCATATTTATGAACTTTTATTGCTTTATGACCTGATTTGTGTATATCATCTATAAAATGCTTTATTTTGCCATAACCGTTAGCTTCTTAAACACTGCATTGGCATAATTATGCTTGATCCAATAAGATAGTACTTGGTTACTTACTGAGCTGTGTAGCTCATATCTTTTTATCTTCTTTTTCTACAGAGGAATAAGATTACTAGGAGCAGGAAGCTTGGTGTTATTCAGGGTTGGGGTAACTGAAAATATTATATAATAATTAAATTTTAGAAGTTCTATACTGTTCCAACTTCATGAACAATGTTATGACATTAGTAAATGAAACTATTTATTTTCATTATGAAATTTTAAGTGGCTTCGTGTTATTGTGTGCATAAGATTGCAATAGCACGGCCGTGTCATGATCCGGATTTGGGGCGTGACAGATAGATCGACAATGAGGGTCTTCAAAGATTCTAGACACGGCAACGACGGCTACATCAATGACGGAAGAGATGGTGGCGACAGATTAGGTGATCGGAGGCTCTAATACCATGTTGAAATATTTGTAGAAAAAGAAAGAAAAAAAAAAAGAGAAAAAGGATTTTATATCTCTTTTTCATCACATTCAATACATCTTAAGGGTTATATATATTCGTGTGCAGACTCTATATAAGAAAAATAATATAGATTGATATGTAATTATGCTAATAAAGAGGGTATGCCTTGGGGATCACCTTTGGTAAAGCCCAAGTAGAGATGGCCCTATTCCACCTCCTCTACTATTTTGATTGGAAGTTCCCCAATGGGATGGGCTCTAGGGATTTGGACATGACAGAGTCCTTTGGCGCAGCTGTGGGCTTGAAGCCTCTGTGGTTAATTGCTACTCCTTACATACCCATTTGAATGATATATATAGCTGAAGTAATTAGATATTGCTTTTAGGGGAGCAGACCATGTTGCCTGATACCTATGTGCACTATTGCAAGCGTGCCTTTGTGTTTGTGATATAGGAAATTATCATGTCTTTGCAATTAAAATAATGCTTTTATGGAGAAACAAAAGGGTTGGAAATAAAATAGTGCTTTTTTAGAAATACAATAGTGTACTGTAATTGAGAAATCTGAGGATCGTGCATGGCTTGCAGTCACTATATATATATATAGTGCTCTATTTTCTCAAAAATCCGTGAATACAAAAAATGAGCGGCCATATTAAGTTTGAAATTCAACCACATCAAAACACATAAAAAAATCAATAATAGTACCTGATTTGAAGTCCTTTTTTTTGTAGAAATTTGGATATCTCCTCTTGTTTAGTTACAATTTGTCTGTTGTCACTTTCTTGTGGCGATAAAGAAGCTGCAAGAATTAATATGTGGCTGTAGATAAGGTTGTAGAGCAAAAATTAGAAGTTGGACACCCAGGGATAGGCATGTGTATGAGTATAAAAATGTAAGCTTAGTATGATCATGAAAAGATAAAATGTATTGTTGAAGTATATGAATCTTATTGAAAGTAAATGTCATGAAGCTTATCAGTCTAGATGTATCATATTTTGTATAATTTAGTTGAACTGAATTATATAATTTTTCTTGATCCAGTTCTATAAAATAGATTTGTTACTTATTGAGTTGTAAAGCTCATAATCTTCACCTATATTTTTCAGATCCAGAGACCAAGAATCAGGCGAGTATTGACTTTTGCGAGAAAATAAATAGAGGCAAGGTTATCTTCCTAATTAGTATACTTAGTTTTGATTAATGATGTATATTAAAGTGTGGCCTGGATTTATATATAAATACTTAGATACTAAAAGTTTGAGTTGTAAATTTCAAGTCTCCTCTCGTCTTGATGCCAAAAAAATTCAGATCAGGCTCGGGTAAAAGTGTGGCCAGACTGGCCCAGTCCACTTCCAACCTTAACACATCAGTTTTCTGTTCCACTATGATCCATTATGCTTCAATTGGTAGCCACCCCGTTGAAATTCAAAATGCTAACATAGTAAACGATAATGGGGGACTAATTTCTCAGCCGCGGGACATCGTCGTAGGAGATACTTCGTAGATGTATTTTGAGGGCCTCTTTGTCCATTGTCAACTATATCAACGAACATAAAGGACTTGTTTCTGTTTCTGATACATGGTGAGAATGGGAGCAAGAATGAGGAATTAGGGTGGAGTTGCATACTTTTCCTGAAATTCTCATGTTTATTAACAAGCAAACCCCATTCAAGTGCATGAATGGAGAACTCAAGTCAAAATCCATCCTTTAGAAAGAAAAGATAACTATGTCATGGTCATGACAGAACAAGCTTTTGGTCACTCTCTCTCTTTGATGCTCTCTGACACTTTACAACAAGTTAATATTGGGTGTTAGGCATCAACGGAGTTGATTTTGGCAGATATATATGCACAATCGATCTTATAAACATACTAGGTTGTGTAAGATTCCGAGCTTAAGTTAGATATATGGCTTAAGCCATCTCCATCATTCATGAAGCAAATCTTCAATGGCCCATACCATAACAATGCTTCAAAGCTCAATGTCAAACCACACTCCATTGATCGGCATCCAAGCAGCAGCATGCTGTCAAAGAACTCACTCTTCTACAGGCCCACACTCTTGCCAACCCTCCAAATAGAGCACATGAATCTTCTCATCACTCTCTTCAGACTCCTCTCCTTCCTCAAACGGCTAAGTGTCATAGACCTTCATCACTGTGGGAGATGTCTTCGAGTATTAAGCGATCAGCATCCTCTCAAATTCTTTTTTGGATGATAAGGGAGGCAAGGTGCCACCCAACTTTTATTATTAGCATCCTTTCAAATTAACTGGAGAACAAACATGAAGACCCAAGGCTCTGCAAACCAAAAAAAATAATAAAAAAAAAGCTCATAAAAGAACACAAAACCACAAAAAAAAAAAAAAAAGGCTGACGAACAAGAACTGGTCAGGCCGAAAATATAGAACAAATGAGGGTCGGTCCCCAACCATGGCATATGGAACCAGCAGAAATTTTCTTCCATGGATTCTCTCTCTAAATCAAGTTGGATGTTTGATTTCAGATTATAAAATTAATAAACCAAATTTCAAATCCATCGTTGAAAACAACCCTGTAACTAAATCTAAAGAAACTTGCACCAAGCTTGAATCGAACTTGATTCTAGTCCAAGACTTAATAAGAAATATTATTAACTTCTTTGAGATGCATTTTATTAAAAATGATGTCTGCTTCTTGATGCTCAAAATATATGAATACTAAGCAAAGCTTGATCAAACCCGTGCTCAAAGAAATCGACTTGGCTGAATTACGTGCTATAGTTGGAAACCTGCATGATTACAGGGACGGTCAATTGCCAACAAGTCAAAGCTTAGCCTGGGATGCTCTGAAGTCAGACTGCGGTAACATCCCGGAGTTAATTAGTTATGCCTGATTATGACTAGCTTTAGTTCTCCTTTTGTTCAAAGATCTTTGGGTCCTTCACTTGACTATCTGTCTGGCTGGCTATTACCTCTTGTCACTTTGTGGAATGGTCTTAAAGCAACAACATTCATTAACCTCTAGTATATGTGAGTCAAGAATGGCCACTGGGCCTCCAATTGTTTCCCACGTGCTTGACTGGATTCTCATTAGAAACTTATTCCTGTTGAAGATTATAAATATTCATGTATTTTTTGAAAGAATAAGGAACAAGAATCTAACCCATTTTTATTTAGTCAAGCGTATATGTTAAGCATAAGCTTTCCCCGTCATGTTACTATGTATCATTTTTGTAAATATGTCTTATTGCAATATAATCAAGTCTCACATCTACCAAGGAAAAGGGATCAAGAATCGAATGGGAGAGGAAGAGAGAACACGCCAAGGGAGAACACGCCAAAAGAAAGAGAGAGGAAGAGACCCACTGTTGGGTCCACCTAGAACATATAGAAAAAAGAGAGATAAAGAATGAGAGGGAATGAAGAGGAAAGGTCTTGTTAGAAAAGAGGAAGAGGAGAAGGAATGATAGTGGCTTGGTGATGGCGGTGGTGAATAACAACCGAAGTACCGGTGATAGGCGATAATTATGGACGATGGCAGGCAGACAACAAAAAGAACAAAAAAAAAAAAAAGAACAAGAATTGAGTGAAACTGGAGATCTTAAAAAGCTTGACTTTAGTTAGAGCTTTATCTTGTTCGCCGGTGGCTAGGGATTGATGTTGGCTATTGGTCATCGAGGAAGGATAGATGGAGAGGGAGGAAGCGAGGAAATTTGGCTTCAAAATACGAGATGAGGCTTAGAAAAATGGTATAGGGGAAGATGATTGTACGACATAGGAGGCTTTGAACTATGTAATTCAATAATCTTCGACGATAAGCAAGCTGGTTGATGAGAGCACAAAAGTACAATCGTCATACTATCTTGATTAGTATTATAGCTAATCATTAATAATAAAATTAACTAATTAACATTGTATTTGTGTTTGAGTGCAAGTAATCCAAGAGACCCAATAACACTGGGTTTGAGCATGAACTCGCGGCCAGCACCTCCCCGACGTCGTCTGACTCAGCATGTCTTCATCCCTGCCATCTTTCTGGAACAGCGGATGCTCTCCACGGATGTCCCATCCTCAACGTCTTCAAAGCAAGCACATGTCCACGCGTTCACAACACGTCTGCAGCTCATTCCATTCCAGCGTCCCAGCGATTCCGCGAGTGATCCCCACATCTGCACCCCCTCCTCCGCCTCTGCTTCCGCCCATGACGCATCCGAATCAAATCCCAGCTTCCTGCGATCCAGCCTCCACCGCGTTCGTGATCAATTTCCTCTCAGGATCCACGCCTGCCTCCCAGCAGCCAAGATTCACAGCCGGCGCTCCCATCCTCCCGTGGTCCAAAGAGGAAATCCACAAAGCTTCCGGTGATTCCAGCCGCCCGTTTCAAAGATCCATAGCTTCATCCCGTGCGGAAACAGGGGAGAAGAAAGGATCCCACGCCCGCTTCTAATTCGGCATCCACAAAGCTTCCGGTGATTCCGCATCTCTTCCGGATTTGAAATCCCAAGCGTCCGCCTCATAGATCGCGTCCGCCCTCTCCTTCCTCCCATGATCAAGCCACCTACAAGCATCTTGCCTCACAGATCGCGTCCAAGCTCCACCGATCACGCCATCATCCCGGCCGGTTCAGCCTCCTCCGCATCCAAGCACCCACGGCGCTTTTCATCCGAATCCACCTCTCGAGATCCCGCGCCCGTTTCTCCTCCTCTCCATGCGCAATCAAGGGATCCATGCTCTGGCGATCTATAAAAAGGGGAGGACGAGAGGAGGAGAGGGGAGTTCTCGGTTGGGGGTTGGGCCAAAGAAAAGGGGAGGGAGCGCTCGGTTTGGGAGAGGAGAGAGAGAAAAAAAAGAGAAACAGAGCATGGCTCTGTTTTGTTTGAAAAAAGAATAAAAAAAATAGGAGAGAGAAGTTTCTTGTTTTTCTTTCTTTTCTTTATTTTATTTGCAGAAGAAAGGCAGCATCAGGCTACCAATCTTCATTTCTACCTTTGTAATCAATTTATTTTTATAAAATCTATCATTTCTCTTTCATGCAATCCTTATTCTAGGTTCAGTTTAATTTCTGCTTTTTATGCAATATTTTAATTTTTCTTTTATGCAATACATGTCTAAGTTTTAATTTAATATTCTACAATTTATTGTATGCATTCTAGAATTCTTAATTTTAAGATAACCTTGGAATTAATCTTTGCGGTTCGATTGACGATTTTAATTTTTATTCTGTCTTTAGAAATCGACCCCTACTGTGCATCAGATTTCAATTGCAAAGTTTTCTTTCTTTCCTTTGTTTATTTTCAAATAGAAAACATTCTCTGCTAGACTAGAGAATCATTCAACATCCCCGAAGTAATGTTTTTCTTTTGCTATTCAAAAATCGATTTTGAATCCGAGTGAACATTTTGATTTTTATGCAACTCAAACCGCCACCCTGTGGATTGACCTCTTACGACCGCTATTCTTCGAGTAGAAAAGGTAAGAGTATAATTAAATTAAACTTTGTTTGTCGGTTCTAACAACGATCTGTTTAGCGTATTTTTAGATAAACAGGAATTCGACAACACTAGTAACAACAACCTTATGCAAGTTAGGCAAGCAAGAGAAAAATTTGGAGGGTAGAGGGCTGGTACCTCCACTTCGGGGAGATTGAATCCTTAGCATGGTGAGGGTATCTCTAAGAGAAGAATAAAAGAAAGAGAGAGAGAGAAAAATTTCCAATCAGTGGTGATGGTGCCTTGAGGGGGAAGGAAGGACTTCAAAAAGAGGAAAACGTAGGTTCTCCTTGACTAATTTAACCCTAGGACCCTTACTTCCACAATGAGTCATCGAGAGTCCGATTTCCATCAGGAGTCCCTATGGTGCTTCCACATGTAAGGAGTACTTGCCCAGGCTGCAAGCTAGGTTCACTACAATAAAAAATGGTTATACCAATAGTTAGATGCCGACGCTAGGAAGGAACGTTGATAATTTTGGCATTGTGCCAAAATTTGCCAACGCTCTTGAGTAACGTCGGAAGAAATTTGATTTAGACGACGCTAAAAACCGTCGTCGGAATCCTACGACATTCCGACGACGCTTTTTAAAGCATCGTCGAAAGCCATTTCAGCCCCACATAGCTAAAACAACGCTTTTTAAAGCATCGTCGGAGGCCTAATCTGAGACGACGCTTTAAAAAGCATCATCAGAGGCCAAATACCGACCTAAAACTACGCTTTCGAAAGCATATTCGGTGGGTAATTGTGGATTAAACCACCCCCTTCTTTCCGAACCCTTCTCTCTCTCTCTCTCTCTCTCTCTCTCTCTCTCTCTCTCGATTGAATCCCTAACCCTCTCCCCCCAAACCCCCCAAGGAGATGATCCCAACCCCCCCTCTCTCTCATCCCTAACCCTCTCCCCCCAAACCCCCCAACGAGATGATCCCAATCCCTTCTCTCTCGCTCTCGAATCCCTAACCCTCTTCCCCCAAATTCCCCAAGGAGGAAGACCCACCGCTGATGCCGACGATGATCCGCTGATCCTCCAGGTGGTCTCGAAAGCCGACGAGGATGAGCTGATCCTGCACGTGGAGGTCCACTTCTCGAGCTTTCTCCAGTGTCATCACCGATGTCAAGGATCATGTACGGCCCTTGCCCTTTCCCATGGTCCCTCCGATTTGCTGTTTTTTCCTTCTCCTTCCCCATCAAGACCTAGGACATCCACCACCTCTAGGCCCACCCGTCCTCCTGCGACCCCGAGACCCTTAAGGAGTTCGATTCCTCCCACACCCCGAATCGCCAAAAGGTTCAAGGTAAATCTCGGTTCCTTTTGCTTGGATTGGAGCAATGTAGATCTCGTTTCCATGGCTATAGTTTTTCATAATGAGGGCTTTGATCTGGTTTAATATGTCTTAATCTGAAATCTTTATAGCAATCCTGCTTTACTCTGCATAAACTATTTGATGATTATGGTTATTTCTTTAGGTAGCTGGCAACTGGGTTTTCAGGAAGAATATGGATTCGAAAAGGAGGAAGATGAAGACCAAGATGAAGAAGATGAAGGCCGAGGGATGCTTTCATTTCTACTGTAATTTTTAATTTATAATTTGTAATTATGCTTCCTATGTTATTTCTATTTTAATAGATTTTTTATTGTAATTTGTAACAAAAAAAAACATCAATGAGCATTTGGTTTGTTAATCTCTTTTTACAATTTTTTTTTCCAAAAAAATTAATTAGATTTTTATTTATTTTTTTAAAAAATAATTCTAACGACGCTTTGAAGCACCATTAGCGTAAGTATTGCCGACGGTTTTTGAAAAACGTCAGCGATTTATTTCTCCACTCTAACACAGGCGATGCTTTGGCGACGCTTTTAAAAGCGTCGAAAATAATTTACCGACACTTATAAGCATCGGTAAAGAGCATAAAAAGCGTCACCAAAGCTTATTATTGTTGTAGTGGTTGTTTTGGGTTCCAGATTAGCCTAGACGGCTGAGCCTCACACAAAGCTTCATGGAATTATAGTCATTTATTCTTGTTGAATATTATAAATGTTCATGTATTGTTTGAAAGAGTCAGGCCCAAGAATCTAATCCGTTTTTATTTAGTCAAGTATAATGTGTTAAGCATGATGCCTTCATAGTTTCAAATTTGGTCTCCAATTTCTTTTCTCATGTACTTGATTAGATTTTCGTTAGAAAGCTATTTGTCAAACATTTTTTTTTTTTCAGGAAAGCACTGCACAAAAATTTAACCAGTTTATATATTAAGATGATGGAGAGCCATTCAAATATAGGCTAGATCAAAATCACAGAACACCCCATTACAACAAAATGATGGAGATATATATTAAGCTCGACTTTCCAAATAAGTTTTATAAATAGCCATCTATTTATTTAAAAATATTTTAAAAAATAGAAAAGAGTTACATGTCCAGATCCTCAAAAGTTATTTCTTTTATAGGATCCTTTTTCATGATTTTTTTATATGCATCAAGGCTGGTAGTGATAGAAGATACAGCAAATAGAAATTAAATTCCATCACTATTGATTTCATAAGTTAATAATTATTTATGTTGGTGGTATAACTAACATGGTTGGCTACAAAGTCGCTGTCTGAATTATTTGATTAGCTGGGCCCTGAAGTTTTGAGCGCAAGACTATCATCTACAATATGTTATAACATCCTGAAAAAACAATTAATTTCCCAAAACGATACTTCGTCAGTCAATTATTTGGCCAGTGATAGCTTACTCCACACGTTCGTCGACTAACGTGCATTCCAGTTGATAGTTTTGAAAGAAGAAGTACCGTCTTCCACATGCCGAAAGATAATGATGGCTTCCGAAGAAAAGACTTTCATGGGGAAATTTTGGAGCTTAATTTATTGTGTTTCTTTAATGTTTGGTTCTTCAGATGGCCACCAGTTTCGCTGTTATTAGTCCGTCGTCACTTTCTTGAACGCTAGCTGGTCAAATAAACGTGCATGATACTTAAATCGAGTAGACAGTAGAAATTTCGGGCTTTGTCCTGTTATACTAACGTTTAGTCTATCGTGGAACACCAGCAAGTCAAATTAACGTGCATTATATTTTTCAACATATCAGAACGTTGAGCTTTAATTTGTCAGAATGCGCATGCTTATTTATAGACTCGGATTTCCATTGTATCAAAGCAGCAGAACACTCAGAAACCCCTATGATTTCAGCCATGGAACTCCACTTTCCTTCCGCAACCATGAGATCTTCCTTCCAATTCCGGGCGGGGAAGCTGCCCCCAAGCCCCCCCGAGAAGCTCCCAGTTATAGGCCACATCCACCACTTGCTCGGAGCTATGCCACACCGTGCTCTTCGCGAGCTGTCCTCGCGGCATGGGCCTTTCATGCATCTCAAGCTCGGCCAAATCGACCCACATCATCGCCTCCTCCCCGGAGGCTGCGAGAGATATCATGAAGACCCATGACCTTGCCTTCGCCTCTCGGCCTCAACTACTCGCTCCTTTCGTCTTGTTCTATGGTGGCAAAGACATTGTCTTCTCTCCCGTGGGCGACTACTGGCGGCAGCTGCGAAAGATATGCATGCAGGAGTTACTGAGCCCGAAGCGCGTCAAGTCATTCAGCACATGCCGACAAGAAGAGATGTCGAACCTTGTGGAGGCAATCTCCAAGAAGAGCGGATCTCCTGTTAACCTTAGTGAGATGCTTCTCCTGTCATCCAATTCCTTTATCTCAAGAGTCGCATTTGGCAAGAAATGCAAGCATGGATTGAGATTTATCACAGGAATGAAGAAAGCGATTGAGTTGGCCTCCGGTTTTAGTTTAGCCGATCTTTTCCCCTCATGGAGTTTTGTCGACGCTCTTACTGGAATGACCGCGAGGACAAAGAAAGCTCGCCAAGAGATTGATGAGATCCTTGAGGAGATACTCAAGGAGCACGAAGAGAAGAGGGAGGGCATAAGCAGCAAAGAAGATCAACTAGAGGAGGAAGATCTTGTTGACGTACTTTTAGATGTGGCGGAAAATGGTGAACTTGAAATTCCACTCACACGCACCGACTTGAAGAGCGTTGTCTTGGTAAGTTTGCATCTGACCTGCTGAGGAGACGAGAGGAGTCCGGTGATAACCCTTGCTGCCTCGTCGTTTCCTTAATTAACTCCATCGGGCTTGGGCTGTAGCATGTCGGCTAAGAGATTATGTGCCGTATATATATTATATGAATAATCGATGCAAACCTCAGCTCAGCCCGTTTAGTAGATTTGTTCGAATTTCAGACCCGATCTGGCCGACCACCAAGCTTAAAAATCAGGCTTAGGCTCGTCTAATTTGCATAGATATATTGATACCTAGAAAAATAGAAATCTTGATGGACATTGTCCGTAGTTCTTATTTTGTTTCTACATTTTTTAGGAAATGTTTATTGGAGGGACCGAGACATCGTCGACAACCTTGGAATGGGTGATGATAGAGCTAATGAGACACCCCGAGATGATGCAGAAAGCTCAGGCAGAGGTGCGACAAGCTCTAAAGGAGAAGGCCAACATCAAAGAGGAAGACATGAGTGAACTCCACTATTTAAAGCTAGTGATCAAAGAGACTATGAGGCTACACCCTGCTCTCCCACTACTAGTACCGAGGTTCAACAGTGAAAATTGTCAAGTAGGTGATTATGAAATTCCAGCAGGTACTCGGGTTATCGTCAATGCATGGGCTATTGCAAGGGATCCAAGGTACTGGGAGGACCCGGAGAGCTTTAGGCCGGAGAGGTTCGACGGCAGCATGGTGGACTACAAAGGGAGTAGCTTTGAGTTCGTGCCTTTTGGGGCAGGGAGGAGGATATGCCCTGGGGTTACGTTTGCGATGGCCCAAATGGAGATGGCCCTGGCCTACCTCCTTTTCCACTTTGATTGGGAGCTTCCTAATGGGATGGAACCCCAGGATCTGGACATGACCGAGAGCTTTGGGGCAACCACCGGCCTAAAATCACCCCTCTGGTTAGTTCCAGTTCCTTTCAAACCATCCGAAAATGAGACTATGTTGCCTCATATTAGGATGAATGCCCCACTGAACTATTACTGATAGGTCTTTGGGAGATAGTACATTATGTTGCTGCTTGTTGTGGACTGGAAGAATGTATTCAACTCATAATGTTGTTAGCACGATGGATCTTGTTTTAGGATATTGGCACTCTTCTCCCAAAGATTATGAATTTAAGATGGTATAAATTAACAAGAAAATGTGTCATGTCCTCTTTGTCAGATAAGCAAATAAAGTTTATGACAAAAATACATAGGAGTACAATGTATAAATTATAAAAGGCATTCTTTAGAATTTCACAAATATATAAACCATATGAACATATCGGATGCAAGGTGTAAAACATAATTCCATCAAAAAAAGAAGATAAAAGGACATGAGATTTATGTGAAAATTTTCAAAGAAGAAAATAAACATTGGAACAGGAAAAATTTGGCATCCCATGCATCATCCATGATCTTTCAACATTGACACATGCAGACATGTGATAGGATTCTGTCGCTATTTTATCTTGGCTAATATTTGAGGGAGAGTACTGCTTGGCACACCCTCAACGAGCGCCAAGCCAAACTTTTATCATACACGGGACAAGTGATAAAAGTTTAAATCACTTGGTAAGAGGAACCCAAAGCATTTTCCTTTAAGGAATAGATTTAACTAAAGAAAACTTGCTTCCCTTGGTAAGAGCCATCCATAGACAAATGGTTGATTGTGACTGGTCAAGAGCTGCTATATTTATTTTATTTAAAATTATAAATTTGCCCTCTCCCATGTCCTTTGCATCTCTATGGACTAATGCGTGTACCGGCTTCCACTTCTTTTTCAAAGTACACTTCTTAATTTGATGTAGGATTTAAGAATCTAATATTGTATTCTAAGTTGGATTTACACTTAGTGATTGATGGAGAAGAACCAAGAAATATATCCTGCCTTATTCCCAACAACCTAGAACTTCATCCAAAGAGGCTAACCGAAAGATATTATTTGGGTTCCTTGATCCTGTATAAGTATCCAAGATCTACCCAATGAATAATCAATATGGGACTAAACACACGCCCGCATGAGTCCTCATCTATTCCCCCATTTAAGCTTTAAACATCCTTATCAGTCTAAGGGTTCAAATTCATTCAAATCTAATCACAAGCACCACAATCAGCCCATGGTCAGCCCCAATGGATCTGTATTGCAGTATCTCCTAGTCCACATAGATTATGAGTTAGGTCCACTCTAATACCATTTGTAACAACTCAGGAATTCATCTAAAAAGGCCAGTCGGAAGATATTATTTAGGTTCCTTAGTCCTGTATAAGTACCCAAGATCTCCTTTCGGATAGCTATTTTGGGGTGAGGTCCTGAATTATTACAAAAAGAGCCCAATGTCAAGCTTTAAACTTTCTTATATATCTTATTGGCTTTAATTATAGCTTAGAAAAAATAATAGATATTTGCAAAATTGCAGTATTCCTTTGGGTCTACCGCTGGCTATATCTTCTTGATATCTATGTAGAGACCTATTCCCTACTCCTGCCCCCCCAAAAAATAATCCCATATAAGGTGAAGTACCTTTAAGCGGTATTGCATCTTTATCTTTCTTATTTTATCTATTAGTATTCAGCTTCCATTTGTGTGATTCTATATCCATCTATATTGTAGCCAACTTCACCATAACCTAGCATTAGTATGATAAGTCTTCGGTATCTTCACTTTCTTTTTGCTAGCTCTGCCGAGGAAGATGCAGAAGAGGAAAAATAAAATGAACGTAATTTACTAGAAACTTTGTTAAAAATTTGCTGCTATATATATGTTTCTGCAATAGCAAAATTAAATAACTTTTTCCTCCGGATTGCATTATTATTAGCATTTTTTTTGATGTTGCTTGATTAAAGCCCACCGTGCAGCACAGGCCATTTGCTAGTTCAGCATAGATTCACTCATCTTCATTTCATGGAGCTATCTCAGGCCATTTCATGGAGCATAGATTCTCTCATGTTCATTTTTTATTAAGATTCTCTCATCTTCTCCTCTCTCTCTCTCACACACACACACACGGACTCACACAGACACTTCCGCACACACGCATACAACACGGTTCGGTGGGTAAAATGAGTCTAGCTTCAATTTAGCACATTTATTTTGGAATAGTCAAATCAGGTTAAGTCGATACCAATCACCTACTTTTCACGTTCATTGAATAAACCAGTAGACAAGTATGCTTCAGAGTCCAGAGTTCAGTCAGAAGTGCGTTTCCAATTCCAAATGCAACAAAATCAACAATGGCTTCTGCAAGAAAACTACTCAAAGTTGGGACTTCCAAAGCTTTCTTTCGATTTTTTTGCTTGGTCCTACACTACGCCTGGTCAAAGAAACGTGCATAACGATTTGTCTCCTCTTTTGCTATGCACGGTCAAGAACATCGGGCCCTAGATTATAACTACACGGAGTAAATTACAAGCATGGCGAACTCTGACAGTGCTCGACATCTATTCAAGTACGTTGACGGCAACGTAAAATCACCGTCACTAGGCAACCAGAGGATCTATTTGGTCTAACCTCTCCGTTGCTCCACTCCGAAGTCCAAAACCCACCCATAGTCCAATGCCAGCGTAAATCACCGTCACGGTAACCGGCATATTTCAGACCGAACCGCAGCCATACAAATGCATTAAAGATCAAGAATAAGAATAATAAAGTATGCATCTTTTATGGAAATTTCTGAGCTTTATAGTCTTTTACATGCATAAAATCGTTTTCGACTTTCACTTAAACAATCTTATCATTGTTGTTCCTTCAAACCTTGACCATTTTTTACTCTCATAGTAATAGTTAACCGAATCTACAAAATAAGAAAGCCACCTCCAAGTCCAAGGAAGCTCCCTCTTGTCTGTCACCTCCACCGCTTGCTCAAAGCTTGTTAAAATCACTGCATGTCTTACAAAATTAAATTGATAGGATGAGATAAATTTATTTATATATTTATATTTTCTTACATTTCTTCTTATATATGGGCCCGAACTTTTTTTTAATGAATTATGTGAAATTTTTAATGATGAAGTTAAAGAGTGCCGAGACAGAAAAATCCGACCGAAATGTGAGAAAAAGTATAAAAAAATATAAAATATATAAATAAATCTATCTCATCCTATCAGTTTAATAGAATAAGATTAATTTATATATTTAATATTTTCTTATAGAGCTCCCCCTAGCCGGCATGGCCTTCTCATGCACCTCGAGCCCGGACAAGTCGACCACATTACCGTCTTCTCCCCAGAGATGGCAAAAGAGATCATGAAGATCCACGGCCTCATCTTCGCTTTGCGGGAAAAAATACTAGTTTCCAACGTGTTCTATAACGGCTCCGACATCGTCTTATGAACAAGTCGCCGGTTAATCTTAGCGAGATGTTTCTCCTGACATCCAATAGAGTGACCTCGAGGGTGGCATTTGGTACAAAGTGTGAGCTTTATTGACGCTCAGTGGATTGAGTTCAAGGTTAGACAAATCTCACAGGAGACGAATGAGATTCTCGGAAGGAGCATGAAGCGAAGAGAGCAAAATAAACAAAATTAAAATAAATAAAATTAAAATAGTGGGCTCGTGACGGATACTGTTTCTGAACTCTATTTAGTCATGGTCAGCAAATTTCGAATTCTAATGACCACGCCACTTCCGCAAAACAAAAATAAATAAATAAATAAATAAAACCAAAATCGGCAAAGTCATCGTCAAAGTAAATAAAATTAAAATAGTACATTTTAAGGACCAAAAGTCCATGAATGATCTCCAACAATCTTCCGTTCAGATACGACCGAACCACATCCATAAAATTACATAAACGCCATCCTCTCCGCCCCCGTCCTCCCCTCTCCGGCGACGGGTACCTCCGCCGAGCGCCTCCCTAGCAGCGATGCACCATCTCGGAGCACTTGCCCTTGAACCAGCGGAAGCTCCTCCGGATGGATTGCTTCACCTTCCCCTCCACCGAGTATACCTTGTAGCTCACCACCCGCCGCCGCCGCTTCATCTCCGGGTCGCTGAAGCACCACGCCCCCAACCCCACTCCCGTCGACGATGACGACGACGGGACCGGCGGCGGATCGGGGGACCGGTTTGGCGGGGCCGGGTCACGTAGGTCTGGTTCGCGCTGTACACGTTCCCCCGCACGATCTCCAGCCTCCGGTTGCCGAAGCCGGCACCGATCGAACTGAACTCGTTCCGGTAGCCGCGGTCGTAGTTGGTTGCCCCAGCGCCGCCGGTGTACAGCACAAGCTCTTTCCGGATGCCTTGGTCGTAGTCGCGGCAGCCGCGGTCATAGACGCCGCCGCTGTATGGTTGGATTTCGCTCCGCCGGCCGCGGTCGTAGTCGCCGCCGGCGCCCCGGTAGGTTCGGGCGAAGTCGTCCATCGGAAAGGGAGCAGGGGGCCGGGGGGTGGGGCGATGGTAGAGAGAAATGGGTCGTTGGGTTTCCTTTTTTTTGGGCCGGGCGCTTTTTCTTTTTTATTTTTTAAGGGACAGACAGCCGGATGGAACGACATCATAGCCGTCCGAAAGGCCAGAATGGCCGGGAAAAGGAATTCTTTTTTAGAAAGAGAGAGAGAGAGAGAAAATATTCTTACAATGAGAGAGAAAGAGGTAGGTGGTCGGCCTAGATCTAGAAGCTATGGACGCTGATTTCGTGCACATGAATATCCTCGTGCAAGTAAGGCTTGCCACGAGCAGCTACACGAGCTCAGATCCAGCTCGGGCCGAGCTAAGTTTAGACGTAAGTTGTGGGAGATAGGCTCGAAATATATCAAAATCCTAGTATATAAATAATTCAAATATAATATATTATTTATAGTAACCATTAACCAATAACCAGATCTCATTCACTTGATACTTTCTTGATATTTAAACAAGTTTAACAAATTTCAGTGCAAGGAACTTTCATGTGTCAACAACTCAGTGCTTATAACAGTATATGTACACGTACACGTGCATAAAGCAATTTGGCTGACTTCAAACTGGCAGAAATTGTCACAACCAGGCCCAACCCAACAACATATGGCTCAGCCCGCACACAATGGGCCGGGTGAGGGGTCATGCCATCTGCCTTTCTTTGTCTTTCTTCGTCTTGAATATGCGTCATACACTCCACCACTGAGTCGTACATCAGCACTTCTTTTTTTTTATTTTTTATTACAATGGCAGCTCGCACACTACAAGTGTAAATATAGCCAACAAAATTAGAAAAACTGCACCCTTGTATGGCTGCATGATGCAGGACGGAAGTACGGATTGAAATACAGAGAGAAAGAGGAGAGGAAGAGGGGAAGAAGAAGGGAAAGAGGAGAAGAGAAGGAGGAAGAAGAAGACCAATTTTCATTCATTAATTCATTAAACCCTAAACATCAGGATGGACCCATATATATAGGGTCACAAAATAACAAATAACCCTTACAAATAAAATAATTCCAAAAAGCTCCTAAAATGACAATATGCAAATAAACCCAAATGACAATATGCAAATAAACCCAATCAACATAAAATAAATCAATCTAAAATAAAATCAGGCTGGCTGAATCGGCTGGAACCCGCTGAGCTGGCTGGATCCTGTGGCGACCGGCTGACCTGGCACTGGTGTCCGCACCAACTCTCCTCGGGTGGAAAGAAGTCGACCTCGACGAAAGCGGCTCGGTAAAGCCCCGGTAGTACTCCAACAAGTCCGGGTCAATCGGCGGTATCTCCTCGCGCTGGATCCAAGTGTAGCCGGACCTTGGTCGTCCTCGCCAACGAACCAGGAAATGTTGGATGCCTCCATCACTGGTAAAAACTATTTGCTCGGCTAAAATAGAATCAATATACTCTTTTTGTGCTCGATGGGGGGTAAAAGGAAACGAAGATGGCATGGAATCAATAATAGGATAAACATCAGGCGCAGGAGAGTGTGCAGCAAAAGAGTCATCAGGGATTGCAACCAAATCTTTAATATTAATAGTACGGCTATGACCGAAATCAAATGGAAAGTCAATGGCATAGGCGTCAGTGCCATCCTTGTGCAACACCCTGAATGGTCCAATACTAAGAGACTGCAATTCCTTAAGATGGATCATTACGTAACCCCAAGTTTGAAATTCTTTAGCACGGAAATCAGCTTGCATCTTATACTGAGCAGTACATGCATGAATGCCCTTATGGATTTCCTGATACAACTTATGAATGTGTTGTGTAAATGCATATGCAGGCTCAGAAATCCTAATATCAATTTCGATGGGTTGTGCGAGGGCATATCCAACTACACTCATGGTAGACTGGTCAGACTCGTTATCTGACTGTGCAAGCGAGCTAGGTGGAGTGTGGGTGCATCCTAGGGTTTCAGGTTTGTCATCACACTCTTCCTCAATGTCCTGAATGTCATCGAGGTTTGGTTCATAGATTTGCTCCTCTAAGTCATCTATGTCACCTCCCTGCTCTTGCTGAGCAATAACGAAAAATTTGTTCGCACATTGGGAGGTAACGTGACCAAAACCTTGGCATTTGTAACACCGAATTTTGGAATGTGGTTTGGGAGGCTCACCAAGCATTCCCTTGCCATTAGTGTCTCGGCCTGTGACATGGGCAATAGAAGGGGGCCTATGAGTAGTGGACCCTACAGAAGGTTTGGACCCTAAGGAATTAAGGCCGGTGGGAGTGCTCCGTGTGTCAGGGCGCCTTACAAATGTGGACTTAGTGTTCCATCGATTTAGGAGATCGTCTTGGTAGTTAAGAGGCAGGTATTTTTCTTTAAGTCTCTCTTTCATCTCTACCCAATCAGTTATTTCATGTTGATGTCTCCTAGCTAATAGTTGTTCAGTGTTTTGCCAAAACAGCTTAGCTCGACCAAGGAGTTTCATTCTAGCGAATCGAACTTTTTTGTTCTCAGACAGATTGTACCACTCAAAGAAGTGGTCCATTTCGTGTAACCAATCGGAGAAGACTTTCGGGTCAAGACGACCGTCAAAAGTGGGGGCTTCCACCCTAATGCCTCTCATTACGTCTTCATCAGGGTCACGAAGAGCTCTGGGTTCTACGTTATGTCGGTAACCTCTATTCATATTAGGAAAGGGACCTGGTCCTCTAGGGCGAGGATAGGCATAATGGTGACCTGGAACATGCCTATTATCAAAGTTGTTTGCTTGGACTTGGGCATTGGTATTTTGGACTTGAGCATTAGTTTTTTGGACTTGGGCATTAGTGTTTTGGACTTGAGCATTAGTGTCTTGGATAGCTTTTAATAGGGCTTCGATTTTGGAATCCATGCCTAATTGGGACTCAGGATGAGATGCGTCACGACCACTACGTAGATGCATAAAATGAATGTCAAAATGTATGATCCGACCAACTATAAATGTTCCTAAGTAGACCTAATGCATGAAATGAATTCAAAATTGCAAAGTAGATACTCAATATAATCGGAAGCTAACTCAAGCAATTGAAATTGGCTTTGAATTACGTAACAAATTCAGATAAGTAGTTGCAGTCAAATAGTACTAGTTTTCAGTGTGTTGCAGGATTGCACAGAGCCTCAAAGAACTTCCAAAGATTAGGTAGCCCTACAATTAATAACAAAGACATGCCACTACTAGGGTTTTGGGGTTGTTTGGAGTGGATGTGTTGAATTTTAGGAAGCAATATCAATAGAGCACATAAGAGTTAATTAATTCTAAATTTAGACAAAGAAATAAAATTTGCAGTAAGGAAGAAACCTGACCTGGGTTGGGGCGACGATCAGATGCAAATAGCGCAAATCGGGTCTGAGCACAGCAACTCGGTGGGTCTGATCTCTGCAACTTATGGGCCTGATCAATTCTGGTTGGTGGGCTTGCGCAAGAAAGGGCCAGAGCTGATTGAGGCCTGTGCTTGCCGAAGATGTTCCAGCTGAGATGATGCTGGGAAGAAGGTCACGGCGTTGCAGGGTCCGGTGGTGGTGGTCGGAGCAACTGTTGGCAGGGAGGAGCGACAGTGGCAGTCTGCGGTGATGGCTGTCAGAGCTGACAGTGGCGGTGCAGTAGTCGACGGCGGCGACGGCAGCGCGGCGGCGCGGCGGTGGGAGCAACCCGGCGGCGCGGCGGTGCGGCAGTAACTAGCAGCGGCAAGCGGCGGTACGGAGGAGGCGTGAGCGGCGCGCGGCGCGGTGGAGCGAGCAGCGAAGATGGCAGCGGCGGTGGGACAAGGGCGGTGGCGCATAGAGCAGTGGAAGGCCGCGGGAATGTCGGTGGTGGGACGATGTGGGAGCTGGTGTGGGGCGGCGGGAGGCGGTGATCGGAGATGAAGAAGAAGATCGGGAGAATAAAGAAGAGGGGGAAAGAGAAATAAAACCGCGGCACGTGCGTGACTTACGCGTCACGTGCAGCGTTTTTTTTTTTTTTTTTTATTTTATAACCCAAGTGGATTCGGGTTATCGGGTTAACAGACCCAACCCGTTAAGATAGTCCGATCCGCAATATTGAAATTTGAATTTTGAATTTTTTTTTTTTTTTTTTGAATTGGTTCGGGCTAATGGGTTATGGGTTAACGGGTCGAAATCTTACCCGTACTGTGGATCGTCTTCCACCTTCGACCGTCCGTCCGCTTCCGCCGGATCTCGCCTGATTTTGCGGCGGTGGGTGCGGGAAGACGTTGCGCCGGTGGAGCGGGGTGCTGGTGCGGCAGTGAACGGGGCGGCGACGTCCTTCACTTGGTCCGGCCACGGTCGGTGGCAGCAAGCTGCTGCCGAAACCCCCGGGGAAGCACGGCGGCGACCGAAGGCGAATCGGCGGCGCGGCGAAACGGATGCGGTGGGTGATGCTTGCACAGTGACAATCGGAGGAGAAATTGACGAGGAGGCCAGCTTATGTGCCTCCCGGGCTGCCTTGGGGTTTTCCGGCGACAGTGCCTTTCTTCACTGCGTGAGATCCGAGAGAAGGAGGGAAAGAAAGGGCGAGAGCGTCGGAGGCAGCGGCGGTGGGAAGAGAGGGCGGCGGCGGCGTCTTGCGAAGGCGATCTGTGGATTGACGCCGGAAGACAGTCGACCGACGGGAGGGTTTTGCTTTTTCTTTCTTCTCGGTGGGTGAGGTGATGAACAGGGAAGAAAATAATGAAGAAAGGGAGCGACCCTTCTTCTTCGGAGTACGTGCCGTGCGACGACCTTCCGTGCGTTCCGGCGTTTGCGGTGCAAATGATCTAGCAAAATACAGGTGAGGAAAAGGCCGAAAAGGAATCGGCGGGGGTCCGTCCATAAACTGGATCCTTCGACTTCAGCAACAGAGGCAAAGTCAGCCCTGCTCTGATACCAAAGCTGATGCAGGACGGAAGTACGGATTGAAATACAGAGAGAAAGAGGAGAGGAAGAAGAAGGGAAAGAGGAGAAGAGAAGGAGGAAGAAGAAGACCAATTTTCATTCATTAATTCATTAAACCCTAAACATTAGGATGGACCCATATATATAGGGTCACAAAATAACAAATAACCCCTACAAATAAAATAATTCCAAAAAGCTCCTAAAATGACAATATGCAAATAAACCCAAATGACAATATGCAAATAAACCCAATCAACATAAAATAAATCAATCTAAAATAAAATCAGGCTGGCTGAATCGGCTGGAACCCGCTGAGCTGGCTGGATCCTGTGGCGACCGGCTGACCTGGCACTGGTGTCCGCACCACTGCATATTAGCTATTAAAGAGCCAGCATTCATAAAGGTCTTTTGATGGAAAGCGTTCATAAAAGTTTCATCAGGTAAAAACAGAATTAGATTAATTAAAGATTTCTTAGAAAATCACAAAATAAAGAATTAGATATAAAATCCAAATCACAAATTAAAGAATTAGATATAAAATCCAGCAATCAATAAAATATTGAAGATGGTGAAGGTTCAAACAAGATCAAGTAAAACATTGGGCCTACAGAATAACAACACATAAATAATTGAAGATAACTCAAAGCTGTAATTGCTTTCACTGACAACTGCACTCTAGATATTTGAAAATTATTGAAACCTGTCATCCGGTCAATGAGATATAAATGATTTCATTTTATCCGCAAAGATGAATTGTTCTAGAAAAAACAAGAAACATGGGCATATGATCCTTGGCCATGCTAGAAATTATACAAATTCACGAATCCAACTTATAGGCATAAGTTCGATCGATGGATGTTGTTCACTGATGAATGTTAAACAAACAGATACATTGAAAGCACGAAAAACTTGCTTTCTTTGACAATAAGAAAGAATGGAGTAACCTTCAAAACAAACATCAGGCACTTTCAAGATGGTCTGGGCCATGCAAACGTCTGTTCTGGTTGAATCCATTTGGCTTCATTGAGAGATGGAAAAGTCAAATGCTACTTACGAGAACAACCAAACATGGGGGGAAAAAGGGACTACCATAAATTAGGAATTCACTTGAAGATTGCAATTTGTGCTAATAATTTTTTTGACAAAGATAGAAACTTTTTTCCCATAAAATAAGGAGACCTGTGAACCAATCATCCATTCAAAGGATAGTATATCAGTATCTTCCATTGGAAGGCTTTTCAAATCTATTGAAATCCTGATCACAAATGATAGTCCATATGGGCATTTAAAAAAGAAAAAGTGAAAATTATGCTCTCACCCCAGCTACTAAACCCAAGTTCCACTCAGACTCCATCTGATTAAAAAATTTTAATTTAGTCCCTCAGGTTACTTGATTGACCCCATATCATCCTTTACCCTATTAGCCATCCAACACCATTCCAACACTGTTCCAAATAACATAAATACTCTTTCCATCTTAAAACCCAAAATCTTCCATAAAGCCCAAGCCCCTGGCTCTCCGTCGCTAGCAGGTAAAGCCCGTAACCATAGCCACCTAACTCATCCTCTCGCCACTCCCAAAGTCTGCCGTCACCTCATCAGAGTCCACCACCCTGCTGGACTATCCCACTCTGCCTCTCTTCCCATTCATCTCAATTTTCCTCTGGCATAGGGAAAGTAGCTGCCACTGTCCCTCTCGCTGCCACCAGAATCAGCAAGCTCAGCCTCCAACTAGTGGATTGTAGCAGCAAGGAGCGGGCGGAGGAGAAGCAAGAGGGTCGTGGTGCATGCCAAGTGCTCAGCCAGTCGCCATAATTCGGCCACAGCATGCATGGTGACGAATAGGTTTTGGAGAGGTAGTAAGATTGATAAGGCAGAAGCAGAGTCCTCTCACCCTCGCAGATCACCTCCTGAAAGGCTGGATCCCTATACTTGCTTGCACTTCACCGAGAGGGAATTCTGGTGGTGGTGAACTCCACCAACAGTTCCTGCTGCTCCACGTAGAGGTCTTCTTCATGTTGGACAAAGCTACTGAGGGCCACCACCAACCTGCCATGAGCGTAGACAATGGAGCTTACCCTAGACAGGAAGACGAGTCCTGCATGACCATGCTCACAAGTCACGCATGCACATGGCAAAGGCATCCTACATTGGTGTCACCAAGTAGTTGTTGTGCTTGGGTGATTGCTACTGTGGCGTGTCCCCAAAGCCAGATGTGTGTATGGGGATTCAGAGGAGGCGATTTGTATCATAAAGGCTGCCACCAGCAACGGATACCAGGATAACGGAAACCATCTTTCTTGGCATCCACTGCTGCTGGCCATCGAACAGGAGCGTAATGGTGGTGTAGCGGCACTCCTGGCAGTCTTCAAATACCTTGGTGGCCTTCCAGAGGGTATCGCTGACACAAACCTTGGCCATTGCTGGAAACCACCAAGCACTCCACAATCAGGTGGGCAAAGCACTGGCCAAGTCATGACATCGGACGGAGGGAAGGTGTTTGGTAGCAACAAGCCAGAAGGCAACCATGCGAGGTGGTTGGCAAAGCCCAAAGATGAGATGGCCAGACAAATGGCCTACTTCAGCATCTGGATCTTGGCCTCTGTCATATCCTTGCTCACATCTAGCACCGTCGCTAGCTCGATCGAAGTGGGGTGACACCAACTAAGCAGGGGCACAGTCACAAGGGCCTTTAGCTTGAGCGTTCAATGTAGTTTCGGTGCCTCTACTCAGAGGACACCTAAGTCTGCCTCTGGCATCACACTGGCATTTACTCCCTCGGCATGGGCCCTCGTGCCGTAGTGGCCTTGCAAGATGGGGACCGGGAGCAATTACTATTGTTATTATCCTTCGCTGGGTACCCATGAAACTCTTCCTCCTCCTATGCCTCCATCTCATCATCCTTATTGCCTCCATCATCATTATCTTCGTCTGCATCTAGAAAGGGATTGAACTAGACACTGGCGCCACCATGGGAGGTCTTGGTGGAGGGCAGTAGTAGCTCGTCATCATCATAGGCCTTCTTCACAGCAACCATAGCAAAGATGGGTCTGCTCTTCTGATCTTCACTTCTGTTGCGCTTGTCATCCTTACTGAACCTCCGGCTGTGCAGCAGCTTCCTGTCTCCTACCAGCATAGGAGGGCTGAGGCTCATCCTTTTGATGGTGGCAAAAGCAAACAGGGTGGATGAGGGTGCCACCACCACTAGTCGGATATGGACCATGATGCAAGGGAATTGGAATGCATGGAAGCATTCCACCATGAACACCATTGTCCCCCCACCTACCTTTACACTCTGCACTAATACGCCGCACCTGCTCTGCACCACCAAAATCACTGCAGCCAGTCCATTATTGATTCAATCAAATCAAAGAAGGGCAAGGCAAGTAGTAAATAGCAAACAGAAAGTCACAACACAGCGGCACCATGATGGGAGCAAGAGGGGAAAAAGTAGTGGGACTAGAAATAGCAATTTTGTTGAGATTGGGGAAAGATGCTTGAATCTGAAAATTCTTTCTATTTTTTTTCATTATTTCACCAATCAAGGATACTTTGGTCCTAAAAAGTCAGAAAAATATGATGTGATAGGCACATAATACAGACTATATTAAGGGGGCATTTGGTATGGGGTGATAATAGATGATAAAATCACCGAGTTTGAATGCATCACAGTGATTTTACATGGTAGTGATCCCAAATCAACCCCACTCCTCAAAACATCGCCCAATCCAGTGATGGTATACTGGTCCTTGAGTTCGAAAATCCAAATCACCCCAGGGCAATAATCTTGGGCTAAAATTTGAGGATAAAAATATCCCTTAGTCCAAACAAAAAAATTGGTATATTAGTATGCCGTCAATATATTATATCAATATTATATATCTGATACTATATTATATTAATATTATATATATTGTATTTATGGTATATATTATATCATAATATATTATTAATCATATTATTGTCATATTAATATTAAATGATAATTTTAAATTATAGTAGAAATATATTATTGTACGTTATATTTATATAATAAAATTATTTAATATATTATTTCTATTTTCCTTATTTTTTAATCAAAATAAATATTAGTACTAAAAATAATATATTATAAGTATAAATTAAAAAATTAATTCTATAATACCAATTAATATATCTTTATAGGATTAATAATTTATAGGACTAGTAAATATATTTTTATGCAAGGATAGTTTTGGTGTTATATGATCAACGATTTTGGATTTCTATGGACTACCGAATAGGTTATTCGAGGATATCTGAAAACTTTTAATCACTGGAACATAGCGTACCAAACACGGTGATCTTATATTATCGGAGATTAGATTACTTCATAATAAGGATCACCAGTGATCTAAGAACACCTTAGTGATCCCATCTAGGTCACCAAATGCCACCTAACAGAGATGGAGGGTCAAATAAGTAACTTGAGAGACCTAATTAAAAAGTTTTAAACAAAAGGAGGTATGAGTGGAATTTGGACTAAGTCAGGGGAAATGTAATTTTGTCAAAAAATGAAGATGCATTTAGACTTTCAAAGACTTGTTTAAAGCGCACTTACACATCTATAGTGATATTTTCACCTTGGTTTGCTACTTAACCATCTTTCATATTTCTATAACCATTTAAGGTGGGCTATGCTTGGCATCTTTGCCCCTTTTCATGATTTTAAAAACCAGAAGCAAACCATTTGTTCTGGTTTTGTTTCCAATTGTTTGAATACAAAAACAAAGAGTCACAACTATTTTCATTCTTAAGGGCAGAAAAATAATAGTGGTGATGGTGATGCTGGTCCCAATGAAGATGACAAGGAATGATAGCAATAGTGGTGCTTGAGGAATGGCAGTAAAAATTTTGGTGGTAGCTAAAACAATGTAAATAAAAATACATACAATACAACGAATTGAATCGATTTAATGTATTTAAAGTATAAAATGCATACCATCTAAAATATAATGGAGTATCGATGTGACTTGTAAATGTCAAGATCATAATAGTATTCTGAAAAAGCTTCACACCAATTCTCTAAGAGGTCCATACTGAGATAGGCCTCCAAGATCTTTCCATAGTTCACTAGATAGCTAATTTAGGAAGAGTCATCGTCTGACTCTGAGACTGGATTGGCCATTTGAAGATGTTGATAGCAAAATCCGACCTGAAAAATAGCTGGGATTGTGAAGGATAGTAACCACTTGAGTATGACACCTCAGACGATCCATGTGCATACAAGTCGTAGGATTTTAGTGTAGAATATGATCCAATGTGCGCCTCAGAACCCGATACGTCTAAGGACCCTACTCCAAATGCAATATCATTTGTCGTAGCAGCATCACCTTCCGAACGACCAAGAGAGCACATCACCTATATGCAATAGTATCCTTGTAGGCTCTATCAAGTTATGCACCATGGTCTCTATCCTATGAAGCATAAGTAAACTATGACTCACCAGTGAATCGAAGACTACCTTGGAGCTATGAATCATAAACTGTGGTGTCCTATGCCCCACTTCTACCTCTCTGACCACCAAATGCATCATGTGATGAATTGTCATCATTGGTATCGCATGATAATCTGGGAAACTGATCATCAGATGGCTCACCGATCTCCAAATCATAGTCAATGAAATTCTCCTTGAGTCTCTCCAAAGAATATGCAATTGCCTTTTCTTTGTTTTTTTCTTAATGGCCTAAATAACTGTTTTCTTGCTCTGTCTCTTCTAGAAGGATCGATTGAACCTCCACCCTAACTAGATCGAATACCGTGGTGGCTTCTCCTCAGCATCTCTTGATCAAATCATTAGAAAGATGTCTCCAACATGAAGCTGTGCGACAATCGGTCACCCTCCGACCCTTATGGCTGATCAATATGTCGTTCTGCCAATTGCTCTACATCTACCCTAACTTCTCTAGCTACGAAACTGGCTAGTTGAGGAGATGATCCTAGCTCCGCCAACTCTGACTCCTGTTGTTAGCCCTCAAGCCAACATATCGTCAAATCCTCTTAATCATGCATGAAGTCATCGTGAAATTGATTGTTGTATTTCAGCTCAACTTCCTATTCAATGCACCTCAGCCACAGATGTAGATTGTTGTGAACGTATACAAGATTATTCAGCCGCTTCTACATGATATGGTTCTTCTATTTGCTGTGTATGAGGGCAAAGGTAGACTACTTGCACTCATAATTACTAGAACAGGCTGTTTGTAAGAGGATCCAAATCATATATAGATTTACATCATATCATGATATCATACCAAAATTAAAAAATTTGGAATGCCCTCCTCCAATTTTTCCATTTTATTACTATTTTTTGGCCTCTAAACAAAAAAAAAAAGAAAAGAAATGATGAGAAGAGGCTCATTACCTAATTTTAACTTGCATCCGGCTCAAATGGTGCAAAATTCAGCATTTTCCCTCTTTTTTCAAGATTTAAAAAAAAATGAAAGGAAGAGGAGCTGAGAAGGCACAGGAGACCTTCTCAGCATCCCTCTTCTATTATTGAAGCGAAGGGGCAACGTAGAGCCCGAACCAAGCCTGAGCCGGTGAGAACCACCCGATTCACACCGGTACAGCTCAGAACTGCTTAGTTCGAAACGATTCATATAATTTTTCAAACCAAATAGAGGAACCATCTCGATTCCCCCTCAATATGGTTCAGTACGCCCCAAACCGGATAGTTCAGAGCAATGCGATGAACCTTGATCCCACTCACATCCACCTGCAAATTTTAAGAAATTATTGTACAAATTAGAAAGACAACTTTCTAACTTCCATAAAAAGAACATAATCTTATTTCTCTTAGCAAATCTACAATTATGATAATAATAATAACAATAACTGTTGTTCATATTTAGAGCATAATAATAATATAAAGTTTCAAACCTCTTCGCCAGCTTGGTGCTTGAGAGCACCTAACAAATATAAAAATTAAAAATTATTCTAATATGATTAGAAAGATGTTGGCATTTGTCGGCTCAGTGTCAAAGAGATTATAGCTATGATTCTTAAATGAAGGGGTACATGCTAGTGATGATGGATGGGCAAACTTAAAAGAAAGAAGACAGGTAGCATTGAAGAGTAAAACGACATAGGATTATCCATCATTACAGACAGAAGTTTTGTAGCTATTTGAGTTGAAGGATCTTGTAGAGACCCATCAGGTGTGCTCAAATTGTTTTTATGTTAGACCGATCAAAATTTCAAACCTAGATGCATGTTGAAAAGTTCTGATGGTAGGGGGAAAGTGGAATGTGTAACCTCCCAATTCGAAACAGACAATCTACAGTCACTTCTTCTTAGTGCTCCAGTAAGCATGAAATGGAGCAAAGGTCGTGTGCCTTAAAGGGTAAAGCTTTGAATCTAACACAAGTTTCAAGAAGGGATTTTAGACAGCATGGATAGCACTTCATACAGATGATTATACAAGATTCAAAAGCAAGAAACGCAAAAGGCATTGCAACAGTCCACAATAACATATCTGTACATTACGAGGAATTCGCTATCTCATGGTAGTACACAGCACATCAAAGCCCCATCTTCACCCACATAGGAACACCACAAGATGACACTATCCACCCAAAACACATTGTCAAATACTCAGAGATTAGCAAAAAATTTGCCCTGATCCTTAAAATAATTGATCATCGCAAAAGGATCAAAATATCATTGCAGCAAGCAAAACAGTTAGTTTATTGGGTTTTAACTATAGTGCACATACATGCATATTGTATATGATTTTTTTTTGATAAAAATTGTAAGTGATACTATTTTTTACATTAAGATAAAACAGAAGTTGAAGAAAAGCTAGATATGCCACTAAAATTGGAAAAGAAAACAGAAATCAAACAGAGAGTTAGATATGTTTCCCAAGAAACTTTAGTGCTTCATCAGAAAGCACATAGCTACAGTTCAATAATAAGGGCTATGCATTGTTCTTTATTCAGAACTCAACAGCCTTACTAAGTAGTTCATGATTGGTGCATAAAAAAATATATTTAAGTGAAGAAAAACTTACCACATACATAACATTCCTTCAGGAGATAGACAAATGTTGCAGGTGAAATGTGTGACAAATCTGAAAAAGCATGCAAACAAATGACCCCATTTCAATGGAAGCATTCTTCAATTGCATTGCCTTTCCCAAGTTTTCCCCAAAAATTTCCCATATTTGAAGGGAATCTTCAGCCTAAAAAACAAATATGCAAAAAGAAATAGCATAAACCAGAATATACTACAAGATTTGAAAACTCAAAAAGAAAACTACAGGACGAACTTTAATTTTATTGCCAAAACAGTACACCATGAAAATCTCACTAACCTCCCTTTCTGGAAGCAACTACTGAACTTCTCGAGTGACTAAAAAGCAATGCTCCATTACTACAACTCTGTGAGCCTAAGCTGCAGCTAGAGAACATCATTTATTTGGGAAAGAATGACAAAGAAAAGAGAGCATGGCAAAGTTAACATATAATTTACCTTCTAGACACTCAAGCTATATCATACATTCTGGTTCTCAAGAATCCATGGAACTGCTCCAGAGGAAAATCTTCTGTTTCAGCATTTCGCAATCCAAAGAAAATTCCAAGCAAGCAAAATAAGAAGAAAACTAAGGGTAATTTTTCTCTTTAGCAGACCCGAAACTATTCCTATGTTTAATGTATTATTTTAAGAGAGAATAACAAAAAACAAGTGGATTAGGGTAAAAATACCCTTTTCCACTAACTTATCAGTAATATTATCTGCTCAAGTAAACAATCGAAAATTCCTATTTTTTCCTTGTATACAGTAATTTGTCTAGTTAGATGCAATTCCAGCACCCTCTACTTCAAATATATTTGTGAGCCTTTTTAAGATTTGCCTATAACAGCTAACCAATTGGGCAAACACCTTCGAGCCAAGTCCTTTGAAAGTCCAAATGCTTTCTCATTACTTCACCCAAATACTCCGTAACTTTAGGGCAAGCTATACAAGAAAACCCACAATAAGCCAACTCTCAAAAACCAAAGATTCAACCTATCGGTTAGCACATCAATGTCCTTTAATGTACATACGATTACTCCACGAAAATCTTCGGATCAATCAATTGAACAAACAAGCAATGATTCGCATCTCAGAAGCCGAAGCTTCAATTTATTCGATTCTTCGAGCAAACAAATCTACTTCAGAAACAAATCAAGATCAACAACATAAATATCAACCAAAATCCTTAAAAAGAATGCAAATAAAACAAGATTGAAATCTTCCAACAAAACACATATACCTTAACAAGCTACCAAAAAAAGATGAAAAAGAGACAGATTGATAAACATTTTTTGTTGTAAACAGCCGCAGCTCCTGTCCCAAGGTGGAAGAAGGAAAGGGGGCGATTCGAAGAGGGTTCTGGAGGCAATTCTTTCCTACGAAAAGGTGAACGGGATTTTGGATGAAACCCTGGGTTTTTTCTAAGCTCCTTTTTTTTCGCCATAAACGAAAGAAAAAACTCCGGTGCGGCCCCGCTCCGCATACGCCCCTTTTCGGTCCTCCCGTGGTTCCCGGACTGCCTTTCTCCAGCTTAATATCCGGATCTACTGACACGTGTTATTTTCTCCAACTTCGTGCAATTTGGCACAGAGCTCCATTGGTGTCGGCGCCGTAGCATTGCTTCCCGAGTGACCGAGTCCGTCAAGGCGTCACGGGATCGCGACGGGAGCATCCGAATCTCAGCGTTTTTCATCCGACGGTTCTCGGTGTTTAGACGAGTGTATACAAGGATTTGGACGGTGGATTGGTGGCGGCTCCGATGTTCCTTGTAATTATTCAATTCCTGACGCTGACCAATTTATCTCGGCCAGCAGCAACCTTTATCATCCCCAGTTTAAACGTCGGTTTAATTTTGAATCTCTAACTGTCATACTAAAATTGATGCCTAAAAGTATGGGATGATAATTAATTTTTTTTTAATAAACATTGAAAATTGTCACACAAAAGGTTTTCAAATGGACACAGTGGATTTTTTCTTATCAAAATCCACAATCTTCATCTCAGTTTGGTATCAAGCATTCACTGAAAATTCGCTGCATTTTGATGTTATTAAGGTATGAAGTTTGCAGTATCATTCACTTTTTCAAGGATGCCCCTATTTTGGTTTAATTCCAACACTTTGCAGTCCAGAAAGTTGCTGTGTCCTGCCCGTCTTCACTTGAAACCATCACAATATTGATTGACTAATTTTTGCTGAAATTCAACTATATCCAGTCTTGAATAGGCATCATCTATTTGAATTGCATGTCTATTGATTCTAAACAATTCATTTGGGTTTTACAAGTGTGAATATGCAAGTCCTTTCTCTCCACACTTGTTAAATAACAAAAGTCCTAGAAAAATGTGGTTGGTCGACTGATTAAAATAAAAACTTTGCCAATAATTGATTTTATATCAATCAATATATCTGCATAAATAATGAAACCCCATGTATTTCACCGCTGAGTGCATATTAAAAAAAGTATATAAAAAAAAAAATTCTTCGTATTAAGAGTTCTTTCCTGAAAAATAATAACTAAAAGCAAAAACTCATGAAATGCGAATATGCGATTGCTTATCCAAACAATGTCACATTCCGGACTTCGATCATGCTGTTTCCGTTCCCCCTATCAAATTGGTATTGCCCAGTGTCCACTCACACGTATAATGCTGGCAGCAATCTAGACTAGATATTTGACAGGGGCCCACCAAAGCCTTAAGTTTGTCATCTTCGGGACATGAAGAATCGAAGCTGTGGCAGGATATTATGATTGAAATTTAGAACAACTCAACTCCCAAAATTTTATTAAATTAAAGTCGTGCCTGAGAATTCCCACAATTCCCACAATAGCATCTCACGTTTCGAACTAAAAGAATCAAGGAGCCGAGGAGGGGGCGAGGCTGAGATGGAGATCGATCCCGGGGTCGACGTCGGCGGCCGTCCGGTCGGTGGCGAAGGGCGGCGAGGGAGGAGGAGGAGGGGCAGAGGGCCAGGAGGAGAGCGGGACGTGGAGAGGCGGAGCGGGGAAGGGGGGCGGTGGCGGCGAGGCGGCGGCGGTGGGGCACCAGAAGGCGGCGCGGGGGAGCGGATGGTGGGGAGCGGGGAGGGCGAAGCGGCGGGCTGCGTGGAACTGGGCGCGCTTTGCCCGCTGGCGCTCCTTCTTGTGGGCGTTCTGGTGGCCTCCCAGAGCCTGGGAGTTGGCGAACTCCCGGCGGCAGTACTGGCATTCGAACCTCCGCCCGCCCTCCCCGCTGCTGCCGCCGCGGTGGTCGTCCTCCCCGGGTTCCGTCACCGCGAAGCCGAACAGTCTCATGCTGGGTCTCGTGTCCTCTCCCATTATTGTTAGTATTTTTCAGAGAGAGAGAGGGGTCAGGGGATTCAGGTGGGATAGAAGTGCTTCGAGGTCCAAGGGAGAAGGGGGAGTTCGGGTTTCATGGTGCGAAGGGAATGTTTATGTATGTATATAAAGGAGCAAGGATCTGCTCACCAGTTGGTGAGCTTAGGAAAAAGGTGACGGTACATGGAGGTAGAAGAACATCCGGGAGACGAATGGATAAACTCGTGGAAAGTGAAATGAAAAGATAGAAGCCGTGATAGAAAGTTCTGCTGCGGTTGACACGGAAAGAAAGAACCGTGAAGACTGTAGCATGGTAATGACGGCAAGGAGGCAACGTTTTTAAATTGGAATCTAAGTCCCTTTATAAAATTATTTTTAAATTATAATTTTTTTATTATTCAGTTAGATCGGCTAGTAAAAAAAAAATGATCTATATTGTTCTTTTTTTTTTTTAAGATTATAACTCGATCAAGTTGGAATATTAGGTGATTATTTTGGTAATACTATTCTCCATTTAATTTTGATATAATTATCATAATTGAATTTATGACATCTATATTATGAGGATCCGTGTGGGCGTGTGTTTAGTCCCCACATCGGTTATTCGTTGGGTAGATCTTGAATACTTATATAGGATTAAGAAACCCAGATAATATCTTCCGGCTAGCCATTTTGGTTGAGGTCCTAAGTTGTTACAAATAGTATCAGAATGGACCCGGCCCATAACCTATGTGGACTTGGGGACACTGCAACACGGATTCATTGGGGCTGACCACGGGCCAATTGTGGTACTTGTGATTAGATTTGAATAGATTTGAACTCTCAGCCTGACGAGGACGTCAGGGCTTGAACGGGAGAGTATGTGAGGACCCGTGTGGGCGTGTGTTTAGTCCCCACATCGGTTATTCGCTGGGTAGATTTTGGGTACTTATACAGGATTAAGGAGCCCAAATAATACCTTCCGGCTAGCTATTTTAGGTAAGGTCCTGGGTTGTCACATATATACTCTTTATTATTTTTAAAAGATTAAAACATATCAAATTTAAATTGATTATAGACACTTAGATTAGTAAATTATTTTTTAGCGATTTATAAATATTGAGTTATTGTTTGTTTTTAAGGTAAGAATTTTGTAAAAACAATATGATTCATTCTATAAGAGCTGATATTAACATGAGATCAAGTGACATGATAATATTAATCTTTTTTTGCTGCTTTTTTTATTAAAAATAACAAAATTATCTTTACTGAGCTTCGATCATTTTTATTAGATTTTTTTAAGTATATATCCTCCTAAATATGCATAATTATATGAATATTTTTGTAATGTTGCTATTTGCATGTATACCCTTAAAAAGTTTTTTTTTTTGCTTGTCTACCTGTAAGAGAATTTCAGTCATTTCAAATTTAAATCGTTTATTTTTTAATGTTGTTAGATGGTATAAGTACATATATAAAAAAGAAAAAAAAGAGTACACATGCAAAATACATATTTTATGAGAGTATGCATGCAAATAGCAATTTTACAAAAATATTCATAAAATTTTATATATTTTGAAGGGTATACAAGCAAAAAATCTTTAAATTATGAGCTAATAAAATGCAGTATATTTTACATCCGCTGATCGGTTCGAAACAAGGCATGTTTATTAAGCAGAGCAATATAATATTTCTGATAACATTCTAATGGCGTATAATTCACAAAAAATTCTATTAAATGCAGTTCCATGGCTTCTAAATTACAAATAGAACAAACTTATAATAGAGTTTGACAGAATCTTCTATTCAATTATCATCATTTTTTTTAGTTTTTAGGATACTTGGATTGGTTGGATTCGTGGTTGTATTATGTCCCCTTCATTTGCTATTTTGATTAATTACACTCTGTCTGATGCTTTCTACTCTTCTATTGGTCTGAGATAACGATATTCTTTATCGCCCTATTTACTTATAATTTGTGCAAATGCTTTCTCCCGAATGCTAGAAGCTGCAGTTGAAGCAAATACGTAAGCCGTGTGTCGGCTGGCTTGATGATGGGTAACCATCCCTCATCTTCTGATTGTGTTTTGTTTTCTACAACTATACTATCTAATGCAATGGTTTTATTTAGCTATGATCATAAGAGAGTATTGTAGAATGTTTGGCCAGCATGTAAACTTAGAAAAATCTACGATCAAATTCAGCACAACGGTTAATATCCTCATCAGATAGCATATCAAGAATCATCTTCATATCAAGGAAGTTGATGGTTACGCAGTATTTAGGGGTTTCCATCACGGGCAAGAGACCATCTTCAGCCGACTGTAGTGATTTGTACAGAAATTTTATGGATAGAGTTACTCTTATTAAATCAATATTATCCACGATTCCTATTTATTTAATGATGAAGACTGTTATCCCTAGAGGTTTGCTGCTAAAATTAGAGGGCAGTATCAGGAATTCCCTATGGGCTCATCTGACACTTCGAAGACGGTGCATTTGATAGCATGGGACCAGTGTATCAGCCCATCTAGGATGGACGTTTGGTGATTCCCCTGTTGGTTGCGAGGCATAATGCTTTAAAAGCTAAACGTACTGCAAGATTTCTGTTGTTCCAAGATGGTTTCTGGAGTTCGTTTATGTGGGCGAAATATGGGTCATGGTCATCTTTCTTGGTTTGTCCTCATAGTGCTGCTCCAGTGTGGAAGAAGATTTGTTCTTATGCTTCACTAGTCTACTCTAATCTTAAATGGTGCATTGGTAATGGGGTATCTATTAATATGATTTATGATCCAAGGTTATCATCCACCTCTCTTGCACAATGGCCTACTTCTCTGAATTCCAATTTTCCTCGAGGTCTGATGGTGCAGGATCTATATATTTGTGGCCGGTGAAAGAAAATGGAATAAGCCTCTAGTCTATCAACTATTTGCTAAGGAGTTAGCCGATAAAGTTATTTCTATTTCAAAACCGGTTGGTGACTTTGTGGACAAGTTGGGATGGAGTCCGTCTTGTAGTTTTACAATTAAGGTGTCAGATTTTTTTAAGATTTTCTTATCCAAACTACACCAAATCACGGTATCCATTGTGTATTCATGCTCAAGTTGCTTGGCATCGACTTTCTTTTTGAGGTATTTTACATCAACGCAGCCTTCACATTCCAAGCCAGTACCGTGAATTATGCCCCGATGTTGAAGGGTCTATTCTTCATGTCATAATCAATGTAGATTTAGCGTATCAGGCATGGAGACAGGCTCCGATCCAGGACTTAGATATCTTTCATACTCTCACCCTTGATGATTTTCTCTAGGATATTAAAGACGGATCTTTTATGGAAGATAGAAGAAATGAGACGGTATTTGTATTATATTGTTTATCATATTTGGTTGGCTAGGAATGATGATATCTTTTAATTCTCCTTAGAGCATCCATATATACCCAAGAGTTCATCCAGATGATTGCTTCAGAAAGATCTTTATAGCAGGAGAAATATGTGGCTCTTTCATGTAGCTTTTGCAATTCTTTATATCAGGATCAAGCGCTATCATTACACCAAAAGCAATTGCTGATAGTAAAGGCGCAACTTTATTTTCTTAAACCGCACTAAGCAGTGCCTCGAATCGACTTCGACCAAGCCTCGCCCAATCCGGACTCCGACAGGGCCTCACCAATGGGCCCCTATGTCCCACCCTACTCCTCCAGGCCATCCATGCTGGCAGGCGGCAGGACTGACTCAGCCCTTCAAGCCTCCACCAATGTTGACTTGGCCCCTCAGGCCTTCGCCAACAATCCTCCCTCCCAGCGCGATGCCTGAGTTTCGAACTTGAGACCTCTGGCTCTGATACTAATTGTCAAGATCAAGCGCTATATTACACCAAAAGCAATTGCTAATAGTAAAGGCGCAACTTTATTTCCTTAAATCGCATTGAGCAGTGCCTCGAGTCGACTCCGACCAAGCCTCGTCCAACTCGGACTCCGACAGGGCCTCGCCAGTGGGCCCCTGCATCCCACCCTACTCCTCTAGGCCATCCACGCTGGCAGACGGCAGGATTGACTCGGCCTTTCAGGCATCCAACGTTGACTCAGCCCCTCTAGTCTCCGCCAACATTTTATATAATATATTTCTCTTGGGAACCACCATCTTCCTCCTTCCTCAAAGTTAACCTTGATGGTAGTGCACAAGAAAGAGGTGGTTTTGATGGAGCAAGTTTTGTTATTAGGAGTGCTAGTGGTGCTCGAGTTGCTGCTAGTGATGTCAAGGTCTTTAATATAGTGGCTTTCAGACTCACCATTTGCAGATACTTGACTCCATCCTCTTGTGCAGGATTGTTGGCAGCTTGTATGTTTCTTGGTTTCTTTTGAGGCTAAGTTTTCTAATTCTCATATGAGATATCAGCTAATAATACAGCTAATTGGATGGCTTCTTATGTAACTAACCATATAAGAACTGCATTATAGAATTTAGCTACATATATTTCTCTTTCTTTTTTTGACGATTTTGTATTCTAATTCTCATGGATATATCTGTTCATGCATGGTATAATATATCCAATTTACCAAAAAAAAAAAAGATTTGGGCGATATTTTTGGATGAGATATCAATTCTTCTACCAATTTAAAACTATTTTATAAATGTTAATTTTTAAATTTTCTCATTAAATATATTTAAAAGATAAAAAGGATTAAAAATATCGGTTGATGTGAATATATTATATTGGCCAATATCTCAAATTTTATCAATTAATCTTGATCAAGATTTTTGCATATATCACATTAGGAGGTGTCGGATACTGATATAAACCAAGATCTCAACTAAAATCTTGGCCAACATGAAAATCTTGCAAGGAGGTTGTTGTTTTGTTGTAGTTATATGCAACATCCACTAATAGCTAACAAGGCTTATAGTTTTAATTAGTATTATATAAATTTATAACTTGGTCGGTACGATGCTGATGAAAGTTTACCAAACTATTTACTCTAGCTGTAGTTTTGATTAATTATATTAATAATACATCAAAAGCATGATATTAAAAATGTATATCAGGGATAAAGTTGATAGCTTGAGAACACATTTACAACTTCTGTTAGGGTGCACAACTAAGGCCCATCCCCTAGATTCACTATTATTTTTATTTAATTTTTACTAAATGAAATTCTTTCTGGCCGTTCTTGGTATCTTATGGTCATTTCATATTTATTCCCTTATTTATTTCTAAATATATACAAACGAGAGATAATTGTGTATAGGAACAAAATATAAGCAAAACCCTGATATATCTAGCTATGTTTGAGGATTAACTGAAAAAATGCTACTTGTGCTAAACACAAAATGACTATAAAATAGGGTTTCAACTGTTTTAAATATTTTTTTTGCATCTAAAATGGTATTTAAATTCTATAAATTTTATTTAACAAAAGAAAAACTAAATCTCCATGTTCATACTCAATTTTCTACATTGAAAAATCAGTTTAGGGAATGTTGGAAACCCATTTGAACTTCTCATGGCATTAACCTAGAGATCCTCTGCGGTGCATGTGCGATACCGCCGAGCGCTGTGCAGCTATGGATAGCTACCATCAAGAGATAGACAACCATCAAACAAGATAGTCCACGAGTGCGTGCTGTGTTAGACACAGTGCATATTCTTTGATGACCGTCCATCTCTCAGTGGCAGCTATCCAAGCATGCATAGCATTCCGTAGTGCGCGGGCCATGCCGCAGAGGATCCTGATTAGCTTATAATTTTCCACCATTGCCTCATAGGTTCACAGAACTATCCAGGGATGGACGACTGGCCGTGTTTAATTAGGAAAACGGCGTAGGTTTTCTTTCTTCTTATTTTGGAAAGAAAAAAAAGAGACATTCATCCATGCTATGATTGACGACGTTCCCATATTCTGGGATGCACCATTGAGGACGGACTTGAATTCAAAATCTTTGATTGCTAGATGGTGAGTATGACCATTGGAGCAAGCTTGGTTCAGGGAAAAAGAATAGATTAAAATCATGTTGAGATGCTCCAGAAGTTTTTGATTGCTGTTAGCTGCCGGTTTGAGATGCATGCGAAAGATAAATGTGGAAGGGCACGAATCTAATCTTAGTTTGGATTTGCTATCTATGAATCGTACAACTTCCAGCGTAATGTGACCAAAGAATAATCCTTTCGAGCCTCTAGTTCTGGTTCTCCTTAAAAAAGAAATTGTTTGTTAGCCAAAAATGCAAAAATGAGTATGAATATCACTTTCTTAAGTGGAACAACTTTATCTTGACATGCTTGGATAAGATAACAGGTGTGGAAGTTGGATAAGATATGAAAGCAGTCTACTTTGTGATGTTTGGGAGAATCAAGATAAGAACTCATCTAGTAAGTATATCTAGTAAAATATGCATGGGAAACAATTACTCTTTATAAGTGGACTACAATCACATGTTGTAAGCTTCTGATCATCTATACTTTCGACTGGCCACTATTTGACAGCCACTTTCAAGTGGTTTTCTTCTTCTTTTTTTTTTTTTTTTTTTTTTTCGAGACGGATGATTCATATAATTTTAGTACGGATACATAAAAAAAAATCGAAACGGACCACTCTAGGCATTTTCTTTTTTCTGACTCACATAACGCTTCTGGAATAATTGGTCACATATAAAGCCACGTAGTCTGCAGTCCTGTTGGCCTTTCTGTATAAAAAGTGGTTCTTTTTATGAGCCAAATATTGAAACATTTTTTTTTTTTTTTTGTAATAGAGAGGCAAACCTCAATACATCAGTATATCCTTTTTAAACATGGTTCTGGAGCTTATTTTCCGCACTTTCCCTGAATGTTGGATGAGTTTTTTTACCACTAGAATCACACAATTTGGTGGGATTTGCATAGACCCACTAAAAAAAGAGAAAAAAATCCATCTTAAGGCATCAAATGTTGTCTGGATTCTCATAAATCAGGAGCTATATATGGCTTCTATCCAAGAGGGTACTCGTTCAAATGCAACAAATAATTGTTTGGAGCAAGCCCTCAAAACAAGCTATTTCTCCTTTTTCCTGAATGCAACAATACACTAACAACTATCCCGCAAAATAAAGAAGGTTCCTATCAACAACTGTTGGCGTAGTTTTAAAAAATAAATAAATAAATTGTTAGCTTGACCATCCTATGGAGTAAGAAATTATAACCACTGTTATATATTTGTGCAGGAATGGTGGAGGAGATCTGTTGCCTTGCGCCCCCTTTACCTCACCTTTTGTGAAGTGCAAATATATCTTTGATTTACAATTTATTTTACATGCATATAGTTATATGTATGAATTATACATGTATGGAATAGTTATATATTGTTAATCAATCACAAAAAAAAGTTCCTCATCTTGATGACGCTGTTGTTCCAGTGTGCCATGCATCATACCAACATGCCAGTGTGACACGTGGCAGGAGAAGTTTATGTGATTATTTGGAAATGTTTCTCATAATTAATATTGCTTTGTTAGCAAATAAATTCGACATTTCCCAAGTAAGGGGGGAAGAACTTTCCACCTCACTCCTAGTTTCTGGTACGTGTATCGTCACTTTTCTCAAAATATATGTATGGATTACCTAATTTGTCATGATTCATGCCTTAAATGGAATGCAGAATTTTAATCTTAGAACATACTAATTATAGAATGGATTACCAAACATTTCCTGATGATGAGATAATAGACAGCTAAATATGGCATTAAGCAAGTAAATAGTCTCGGGGAAGCAGCCCAAACTAATTCTTTTTTTGAAGAAATAAAATATTAGTTTTTCTTTTGGGTATCTAAAAAATACTAGTTCTTTAATTGGAATATCGTACTACTAAATTTGGGGGAAAAAAAAGAGCTTATTCCTTGGAAACCGAGGTGCCCTTAGTTTGAGGGCTCGTTTGGTTCGCGGGAAGCATTTTTCCTTCTAGGAATATGATTTATGAGAAACAAATTCCTAGCAAGAAGATGCTTAGGAAAGTACTTTTGGCATGTTTGGTTGACTATGAGAAAGTGACAAATTTCTAAAGTGCTTATGTTTGGTTAGTCATCCACTTTCCTAGGAAAGTTATGTATAATTCCTATTATACCCTTAATAAAAATTAGGTATTTAATACCTTTTTAATGCTTTTTTAATGCTGAAGGGCCATTTTGGGAAAAAGTAAAAATGGAGTGATTCCCGCCTCATGAGAAAGTAACTTTTCCATGTTTTTCATAGGAAAGATTTCTCCATAAAATATGGAAATTATATTCCCATGAGAATACAACTTTTCCGTCTCTCTCTTTTGAAAATTCCAACCAAACAAGAGGCATTTCATTACTTTTCCGTTGATCACACTTTTTCTCTTTTTTTTTTTTCTGCGAACCAAACAAGCCCCGTAGGGTTTGTCTCATATAATCAACCATCAGAGGAGGAATAGGTTTAAGGTTTTACAGGACATGCCGTGCCACAATCTAAACTTAGTAGCAAGGAGAGTGGATGTCGGCCACCAAGGCATGCCCCTCGCAAGCTTCCTGGCTCCAACTGGGTTCGCTCGCCACCCTTGTGGACGAGATACTCATGTCTCCCACGACGCAAGCTTGATGGACCCGGTCTCGAATTATCTTCTCCCATTCGTACCAATTAATTGTCCTTCCACTAACCAGTTGGCCATCAATGTCATCATTCCACTGTTTTGAAAGAGCAAAAGAAAATTTTTAAAAAAGCCTACTCGATTATTGCATTCGGTATAAAAATCAATGATTGGTTAAGCAATAAGAGACCCTCAACTAATGCAACTAAAGTTGTAAATGGATCGGGTACTCCGACCCAACTCGGTTCTTTGTTTGGATCTTAATTTTGGACCCAATCCCAATTTAATAGAAGATCGAGTTGGATCGGATCAAATCCACTGCTACAATTTTTGATCCAACGAGTCATTCGGCTCAGGTCGGGTCGGGGTCCATGTATAATCCGGATCTAATCCAAAAAATTCGGATCCAGATCGGATCAACCCATCATGCCTTCTTAACTTATTTGCACCCTTGCGGACTGCGGCTCGTAGGTCCAAATAATTTTATAGGTTCGGATCAGGTTGTAGGATTTAAAATCCAAAATTATCCAAATTTCAAATGGGTCAGATCAAGTTGAGTCTAAATGCGGTAAACCTAAATCCGACTCAAAAAAATGGCATGGGTCTAATTTTAGCATCCAATCCGACTCTATGGGTCCTCCAAAATCGGTCAAGTTTAAACGAGTCGAGTTGAGTTGGGTCACGGATCAATCTGATCCAGTTGCAGTCTTAAATACAACCAATATTGTTTTATACCACACCAATCAACGATGATGATTAGCTGCAGTACTCAAGGAAAAAACCTGAAAAAAGGAAGAAGAAAATAATGAGGAGGGTTAGGAATGAAGGTACGAATAACTCGTGCGAGAGAATTGTAACCTTGGTAATTGCACTTTCTGTTTTTAGTTCAATGATAATATCTGTTGGGGGAACATGGTTTTCCCCCCAGCGACATAATTACCCCTAAGAAGTTGCACAACCGCCGACCTTAGACAGCCGAAGTCGGCGTCCGACCTTGGAACGTCCGACCTCAAAACCTTCGACCCGGAAAAATTTCCAACACCCGAGGTCTATTCTTGTCGACCACCTACTACGGCCGTACCCCTCCGAGGTCCGGCCGAGGGCCATATCCTGCCAACTGCCCCAGCATTTATTGCGCATGACCCCTGCAAACCCCCGGTTCACTCAACAATTAATGCGGATCTCCGGCTTACTCCACAATTAATGCGGATCTTTGGCTTACTCCACAATTAATGCGAAACTCTGGCTTACTCCACAATTAATGTGCGTGGCTCCTGTTATCTACGGACTCGCAGCTCTCCACGGCAAGTCAGCCCAGCAGAGTCCAATCAACTATGATAAGTCTCTTATCTCGGCCTTACCTCCGACATCAATGCAATGATTCGCCCGATTGCGTGCCAGCTCGGGTCGTACGACGACCTCACCTCCGACATCAATGCAATGATTCACCCGATCGTGAGCCGATCCGAGCAACATGCCGAGCCGTACAACGGCCTCGCCCCATCACATCACAGGAAAACCAACCCCCCTATAAAAGGGAGCCCTTGCTTCTCAGAGGGGGGTTGGACACACCATACTCTACAGATACTGTTCCTTTTCTTTTCCTCAAACACAATCTGCCCCCTCTGACTTAAGCATCGGAGGGTCGGCGCCGGAAGACCCGGCCACCGGCTTTTCTGCAGGCACCCAGACGGAGGACGCCGCCCGCCGACGGACCGCCGCTCCCCTGTGTCCACCCGCTGCTCCCCCTCCTCGACCGACGATCGCCCCCGGGTCCAATTTCCAGCAACAGTTGGCGCTAAAAGAAGGGCCCGAGTCGCGATCATGAAGTTGAGAAGCAAGGGGGCCTCCAACATCTCCCGGCGTCCCCCACAGAGTCCTGGACATTCCGTCCAGAATTCGCCTACTCCGGCTGACCCGGTTCCTCAGGTTCAGCCGGAGCAATTCAATGTCCTAGTGCAGCAAGTCCAGGCCTTGGCCGCCGCCGTTCAAGGCCTGCGGCGTGAGGAGGCCTTACCAACGCTCCCCCCTCAGGCCTAGGTCCTGCCGGAGTTTCTCCCTAACGGCCCGGTTCTCCCAGGCCAGAACTTTCATGGCTCCTCCAGAGCCAACAATGAGGGGCGGACCTCCCCCCAGAGAGAGCTACCGGGGGAAGGTCTCAACAGAAGACCCCAACTCTCTGAAGCTGAATCAACCCCAGACCACCGTGAGCCGGAGCAAACCACGGTGACGATTCCACGGGTTGGAGAGCTCGACAGGAAAGTTGAGCACTTGGAGCGCCAGATTGAAGCGCTCCACAGTAAGAAAGCAAGGCAGGAGGGAGATTTTGAGTTCACCACCAAATCCCCCTTTTCCCGCCAGATCGAGGATGAGCCGGTCCCCACGAGGTTCAAGATGCCTCAAGTGGAGCCCTACAGCAGAACCACTGACCCCCTCGACCATTTGGAGAGTTACCGAGCCCTCATGGCCCTACAAGGATCCTCAGAGGCCGTACTTTGTAAGGCCTTCCCGGCGACTCTTCGAGGGACAGCCCGGCTTTGGTTTTCTGGGCTAAAGCCGAGCACTGTATCTTCCTTCGAGCAACTCGGCAGGCAGTTTGCTACCAATTTTGCCGCCAGCCGACGCCAACGGCGGACGTCAGACTCCCTCCTGGACATCAAGCAGAAGAAGGGGGAATCCCTCAAGGAGTATCTGGACCGCTTTACTGTCGTCACGTGGAAAGTTCGCGAGCTAGACCAGTCAATAGCCATGTCGGCTCTGAAGACTGGAGTTCGCTCCTATCGATTCCTCTTCTCCATTGAGAAGAACTTCCCGGCCGACTTCACCGAAATGCTGGCCCGAGCCCGGAAGTATGCCAAGGCCGAGGAGGCAGTTGCCTCCAGGCGGGGTACGATTGAGCCCGCCTCGAGGAAGTAGAAGAAACGCCGCGAGGAGCGCAGCCGACAGAGAAACCGATCCCCCCGTCGAGAGAAGAATCTTCCCCGGCTGAGGAGCCCCCCTCGGCAGCAGAGACGACCTCAGCGGAGGACCCCGCCTCCACTACGAGAAAATTTTTCCGAGCTAACTGTGCAGGTCGGCTCCGGCCTTGGCGCCCGCGAGAGGGATCACCTCATCAGCTTCCTGCGGGACAATGCCGATATCTTCGCCTGGTCGCCCGCGGACGTACCGAAAATTGACCCTGAGGTCATGGTCCATCAACTTCAGGTGAAGCCAACCAGCAGACCTGTAAAGCAGAAGAAAAGGGGCTCCGCCCCGGAACGGCAACGAGCTGCGGCCGAGGAGGTGGATAAACTCCTCGAAGCCGGCTTCATCCTAGAGGTCTCCTACCCAGACTGGCTCGCCAACGTAGTCCTCGTAAAGAAAGCCAACGGAAAATGGCGCATGTGCGTGGACTACACCGACCTGAACAAGGCTTGCCCAAAAGACAGCTTCCCCCTCCCAAGCATCGACCAGCTCGTCGATTCCACCTCAGGACACCAACTGCTGACTTTCATGGACGCCTTCTCCGGGTACAATCAAATCCGAATGGCGCCAGAAGATGAAGAGAAGACGGCCTTCATCACCGACAAGGGCACCTATTGCTACAAGGTGATGCCCTTCGGCCTGAAGAACGCTGGAGCCACCTATCAGAGGCTGGTCAGCCAAATTTTTAAAGACCAGATCGGTCGAAATATGGAAGTTTACGTGGACGACATGCTGGTGAAGAGCCGAGCGGCGGAGCACCATGTAGCTGACCTCAACGAAACGTTCTCCAAGCTCAGGAGATACCGAATGAAGCTCAACCCAGCGAAGTGCGCGTTCGGAGTCACCTCGGGCAAGTTCCTGGGTTTCATAGTGACCCAGCGCGGAATTGAAGCCAACCCCGAGAAAATCCGAGCGCTGCAAGAAATGACGCCTCCGAGGACAGTCAAGGAGGTGCAGCGGCTTACCGGGCGGGTTGCCGCCCTGGGAGATTTGTCTCCCGATCGGCTGAGCGCTGCCTCCCATTCTTCAAGATCCTCAAGTGGCCAAAGGACTTCCGGTGGTCAGAAGAATGCCAGCAGGCCTTTGAAGAGCTCAGGAGCATTCTAGCCTCTCCCCCGCTACTCACCAAGCCTCAGAGGGACGAAGTCCTTTACTTATACCTGGCCGTCTCCCCGGTCGCGGTAAGCTCGGTCCTGGTCCGGGAAGAGGACAAGCTTCAAAAGCCGGTCTACTACATCAGCCGGGTCCTCAGGGATGCTGAGACCCGATATTCTAGACTCGAGAAGACTATCTTCGCTCTTATCATCTCAGCTCGGAGACTCCGGCCTTATTTTCAAGCACATACAATAGTCATACGGACCGACCAGCCTATGAAGCAAATCCTGCAAAGGTCAGATCGTGCGGGAAGGATCGCCAAGTGGGCAGTCGAGCTCGGAGAATTTGACCTCGAATATCGGCCCAGGCCGGCTATTAAAGCTCAAATACTCGCCGACTTCCTCGTTGAATGCACCCTGCCAGACGACCCCGAGCTACCATCTGAATCCATGGGGGAAACCCCGAGGCTACCATTGGTCCTACACTCGGACGGGTCGTCAACTTCAGGGGGTAGCGGGGCCGGACTCATCCTCACCAGCCCGGACGGAGTGGTGGCCGAGCAAGCCTTGCGCCTCGAGTTCCCGACCTCAAACAACGAGGCTGAGTACGAGGCTCTCATCGCCGGGCTCAAGTTAGCGAAGGAGCTGAAAGTGGAAGACCTGACGGCCTTCAACGATTCCCAGCTGATAGTAAGCCAGATCCAGGGAGACTTTGAAGCAAGAGAGCCATCAATGCAAAAATATCTCCAAAAAGTGCGGGAACTCACGTCTACCTTGAACTCTTTCAGTATTCAGCACATTCTCAGAGCGGAGAATCTCAGGGCAGACCAGTTGTCCAAACTGGCGACCTCCCGCATGAGCGAGCTTCCCAAGGGGACAACGCTCGAGTACCTTCAAACGCCCAGCACGGAGGAACCCGAGCCCACCATGTGCATCGACTTCGAGCCGAGTTGGATCGACGAGTTCGTCCGCTATCTCCAAGACGGAACCCTTCCACATGATGGGACAGAGGCTCGCCAGATCAAGCGCCAAGCTTCACGGTATGTCCTATATGAAAATAGACTCTATCGTCGATCGTTTACTTCTCCTCTTCTCAGATGTCTCCGCCCCTCTGAGGCGGACTATGCCCTCCGAGAAGTCCACGAAGGGATTTGCGGAAATCACCTGGGAGGTCGGGCGTTAGCCCATAAGATCCTACGGCAAGGATATTACTGGCCCACACTCCAGAAAGATGCGACGGATTTCGTTCGGAAGTGTGACCGGTGCCAACGGAACGCTAACATCCAACGCCGACCTTCGGCCCTGCTGACTTCAATCATCGCCCCCTGGCCGTTCGCCCAATGGGGGATTGACATTTTGGGGCCTTTTCCTTTGGCCACTGGGCAAAGAAAATTTCTGGTCGTCTCCATTGATTACTTCACCAAATAGGTCGAAGCCGAACCTGTAGCCCGGATCACCGAGCAAAAGATGCGGGACTTCGTGTGGAAGTCCATAATCTGCAGATTCAGACTTTTCCGTATCCTTATATCTGACAATGGCCGGCAGTTCGACAACGTCCACTTCAGGAAATTTTGTTCTGAGCTCGGCATCGACCACCGCTTCACCTCAGTCGCCCATCCCCAGACAAACGGGGAAACTGAGGTAACTAACCGTACCATTTTGCAGGGACTCAAGGCTAGGCTTGATCGGTCCAAAGGACAGTGGGTCGAGGACTTATACAACGTCCTCTGGGCATACCGGACTACGTTCCGATTGCCCACAGGGGAGACCCCCTTCAACCTAGCATATGGCACTGAGGCCGTCATCCCACTGGAAATCGGCCTCCTTTCTTCAAAGGTGGAGCATTACGACCCCGACACCAACTCTTTCCGGCTCAGAAATAACCTGGACCTCGCCGAAGAGACACGAGAGGTCGCCCGGGTCCGTATGGCAAGATACCAACAGAAAATGGCCCAATATTACAACTCCAGAGTCAAGCCCAAGCTCTTCAAAGTAGGGGACCTCGTCCTCAGGAGAGCCGAGGCTTCTCAACCGACCGAGCAGGAAAAGCTCGCCCCAAATTGGGAAGGGCCGTATCAAATCGTCCGAGTACAACGACCCGGAGCATACAAATTGAAATCCCTAGAGGGGACTCCGATTCCGCGAAGCTGGAACTCCGAGAATCTACGAAAGTACTACCAATGAAACCCCTAGGGGTTCAAGACAATCAGGAATGTAAACTCAGTCTCCTTTCTACAAATGATTCGCCCATTTCAATAATTATAATTATCTCTTCTAATGTCGGGTTATCTGTGATCCTCAGATTCCTCGACTAAAATCGGAATGCCTCGAGGCTCGACCGAAGAGTCCCAAACTCCCTCGACCTCGGGAAGTATCGCAAGACGATGAAGTATCGACCTGACGAACGATTCCTCGACTAAGGTCGGGATGCTCCGAGGGTCGACGACCGTAGAGTCCCAAACTCCCTCGACCTCGGGAAGCGTCGCAGGTCGATAGAGCATGCCCAGACCCATCGACCTGACGAACGATTCCTCGACTAAGGTCGGGATGCCCCGAGGGTCCACCGTAGAGTTCCAAACTCCCTCGACCTCGGGAAGCGTCGCAGGCCGATAGAGCGTGCCCAGACCCATCGACTTGACGAACGATTCATCGACTAAGGTCGGGATGCCCCGAGGGTCAACCGTAGAGTCCCAAACTCCCTCGACCTTGGAAAGTGTCGCAGGTCGATAGAGCGTGCCCAGACCCATCGACCTGACGAACGATTCCTCGACTAAGGTCGGGATGCCCCGAGGGTCGACCGTAGAGTCCCAAACTCCCTCGACCTCGGAAAGCGTCGCAGGTCGATAGAGCGTGCCCAGACCCATCGACCTGACGAACGATTCCTCGACTAAGGTCGGGATGCCCCGAGGGTCGACCGTAGAGTTCCAAACTCCCTCGACCTCGGGAAGCGTCGCAGGCCGATAGAGCGTGCCCAGACCCATCGACCTGACGAACGATTTCTCGACTAAGGTCGGGATGCCCCGATGGTCGACCGTAGAGTCCCAAACTCCCTCGACCTTGGGATGTATCGCAGGTCGGCAAAGCGTTCCCAAACCCACCGACCTGACGCAAGATTCCTCGACCAAGGTCGGGATGCCCCGAGGTTCGACCGTAGAGTCTCAAACTCCCTCAACCTCGGAAAGAGCCGCGGATCAATGAAGCCTTCCCAGATCCTCTCAACCTTGGCGGGCGTCATCAGGACCATGAGAAGCCCGAGCCCCCCAACAAGTCAAAGAATGACTCCGAAAGTCAACAAGGGAATAGAACAACCCACTCCGCTATGTGGAGCACAACTCTGGAAATACAAAAGGTACATCCTACTCGACACTCGCCTTGTCATATCTTATCTACGTGTTGCCAGCGAAATCTCGGTCAAAGTCGAAACCTTATTTTGGCCAAAGTCGGAATACTCCTACGAGTCGATTTAAGACCAACTCCCCACCGACCTTATGCGTACCCCATTTATTGAATCTCCACGACAACTTATGCAAGTCCTCGTAAACTAGGGCCCAACTCGGCCCCCATACGCAGACTCCGATGTCGAGCTATGAAAATAACCTCGACCACGGGCGTACTGATCGAGTTCAAAAATGCCGAGGTATTCTCTAAGGGTTCCAACCTCGCTCACCGAAACCTCGGCAAGGTCCGAGGACGATAATTATAAAAACCCTGGCGACAACTCGACTATTAGCTCATGCTCCCTACGAAGGATAACGCCAACCCTTCTTGTGGTCCTACGATCCGGGAGCCGAGTTCGGAAGCCTGGCTAGACCCCTCGGATAGCGGCCTACACAAATCTAGCACGACCCCGCTTGGAGGACTAAGGCCCGATTTCGGTGCCTCAAAAACCTAAAAGCCAAACATGGCAACCTCTGCGATCTTAGAGTCCGAGTTATAGGACTTAGGAAAATTTTCTAAGAACCTAAGCTCGAAGCTCCCTCTGGTTGGTATGATCAGAACTTGGGAGAGCGAAGATACAGCCAAAGAAGAAATATGCCTCTGTTAAACAGCTCGAAAGCCAAGATACAAAGTTAAAAGTCGGTGAAACGATAAGTTAAGATTCTGGCCTCATTTACGACAAGAGAAGGAAAGATAAACACAGAATGATAAAAGGAATTCTTCATTAATAAAACGCCAAAAGGTTAAGTACAAAATTGGAGGTCGGCCGTTCAAAAGTTCGAAGGCCGACCTCGATCACAATGAAAAGGAAAAAGTAAATCTAAGTCCTAAGGGGCGGCGGTCGCGTCAGCATCCCCCTCGGGGTCATCTATGGCGATGACCGGAGGGTCTTCAGCGGGCACGGGCTCGGGGTCTGCGGCAGGGGCCTCGACGGGTACCTCGGGGATGCCCTCCAACTCGGCCACCGCCGTCGCAGGCTCGGCTGTGCCAAACTCGTCTAACTCTGCCTCGGATGCTAGGACGGCGGGAACCTCGTCCGAATCGGAGCCGTAACCCAGCTTCATCCTCGGACGAATCGTCGAAAGATCGAACTGGGGGCAGATCCGGGCCATCTGCTTTCGGAAGTTGTCGAAGCCCCGGAGGAACCCGTCGACGGTTTCCTCCTCTAACATGTCGCGGAACTCTTCCGATTCTTTGAAGGATTCCACGGCGTGTTCAGCTCGTTGGAGAGCCCTCCTCTCTCGAGCCTCCAGTTGCTCGATCTTGAGGCGCAGAACCCCGCCCTCATACCTGAGGCCCGCGGCCTCAGACTGGATTTCCCCCAGGCGCGCCTCCGAGGCACGCAGAGCCGACTTTGCCAAAGAGTGGGCGGCCCTCTCCTCTTAAGCACCTCGACCATGGCTAGGCGCCCGGCCTCAGTGGCCTCCCTCCGCGCCTCGGCCTCGGCCAGCGCCGCCCCCAACTCGGCAATCTTCTTCTTAGCCAGCTCCAATTGCTGGCTGACTCGCCGAGTCTCTTCTTGACACCCTTGGGCGATGAATACCAGGGTGTCGACTTCGTGGATATGCTGCAAGAGAAAAAGGGTAAAGCGATTACGAGTTGAAAAGCATAACGTATTCGCCAGTAGTCTAAGGAAAATTGGAAAAGTAGCTTACCCGAGCGGTATTGCGGTAAGTACCGTCGACAATCTCTTCCATCGGCAAGCTCCGGAACTCGGCCTGGTCCGCTGGAAGCATCGCACACCGAAATACAGCGCGTGCGACATCGGCGTCGTGGATGGCCGAGCTCCCCTCGAGGAGTGGGGATCCTGGCTCGGCCGACTCCTCCCTAAAAACCCTTGAAGAGCTCGGCTCGTCCGAGCTAGGGATTTCGGGGCCTCTGACTTCGGGGCCTCTGGTTGGCTCAGGCCCCGGGCGCCATAAGCGGATTACGGTCGGCCCCTCCCGCTGGGCAACGGGGGCGGGACAAGGAGGGGCCGCTGGGCCCGCGTCGCCGGCGGCCCATGTCCGCCCCTGATCAATTGTGGAGGCCTCCGCCTCCGGGCCTCCCGTCCCGACTGATGTGGAAGCACCGGCCGACCTCGACTTCTTCCGAGGAATAGCCCCCCCGGCCTCGGCCTCCCGCCTCTTTAGTCGAGAGAAGAGGGACGTGCTGCTGGTCGGCATATGGGGGATGTCTGAAACCAAAAATTTTCTTAAGTGTCAGACCAATGTTAGTAAGAAGAGAAAACAGATAAAGACAAAGCGATGCGACTACTCTTACCCTCGGGGCGCGCCGAACTCAAGCCCATGCTCGCCAAGGCCTCCTCCCGTAGGAGCTCGGTTAGGTTGAACCCCTTCCCGAGGGCCCGTAGGGAGTCCAAGACCCTCAGCTCCCTCCCCGAGAGCTCGGAGAGCCTGTTGAGAGCCTTCAACCGAGGGTGCCCCCACCTCGGGTTGAACCCCCACGGCGCCTCGGACGCAAGAAAGAAAAATTTTATCTTCCAATCATGAATAGAGGAAGGGGCACCCTGAAAGAGTGACATACCGCCCCGAAAGATGAAGTATAGCCACCCCGCATCCGCCGGATTTTTTTTTAATAAAAAACAACGGCGGAAAATACTCACCGAGATCGGGATCCCGTGCGCAAGACACAAGGACAAGAACCTGATTATGGTCCTCCACGAGTTCGGAGCAAGCTGTGCCGGAACGAGTTGATACTCTACCAGCAAGTTGTTCACGAACTCGTGAACAGGGAACCGCAGACCGGCCCAGAGCGTCTCGCGATGGATTGCGATCCGACCTGGGGGCGGCCGCGTCACCCTATCCTCCGGCCCCGCGGTTTCGAGATGAAACCCGGGCTGGAAGAAGAACCGGGAGCGGATTAATTCCAACTCCTCCCCCGACAAACCCGACCCTACTTCCTCTGGACCGAGACCCATTTTACAGAGAAATGAAATAAACTAAAGGTAAAGGGAGTAAAGAGGAGGAGGAAGAGGAACCCTAGCTAATACAGGGTGGAAACCTACGGAAAGTCGCCAGAAATCGCTCCGGGCACCGTCGGCAAGGTTTGGTCGAAAGGTGAAGCGAAGGAGGAGACGGCAAAAATGAAAGGCAACCAAATAGAACTCTTAGGGCAGATTCGTGGGGTTTATATAGACCCCCCTGACGGCCCAGATCGACAAGATCGGTTCCCATCCCCCGTCCGGATTGCGCCGCGTGTCGGCCTCAGAAGCCGAAGCACCTCATTCACCCCGAATCAATAAGTCGGGTACGAAATCGAAGCGCCGTCCCATCGGATCTCACGGCCTCATCATGGGTCCGCAAAACCGGACCACCTTGAAAGACGAGCGGACGTCACCCCCGCTCCCTTCATTTAATAAGCCTCCGGAACATGTGGAGTGCCGATGTAGCCTCCGCCTCCCCAGATCAGTATTCTACTAATACGAGACCGGAAACGTCCGACCCCAGATCATGCCGCGTGTTCATTTTGAAGCGCGAAACGGCGTACCCATTCATGAGGGGGGGGCCTCGACTACGAGACCGAGGCGCCCCCCATCGGGTCCAGGGACCCTCATCATGAGTTCGCTGTACAAGGCGATCTCGAAGATCCAAAAGGCGCCATCCCCGTTGCAACTGCTTCGGGAAACGTAAGGACGCAGATCCCATCATAAGCTCGCCGACTAAAGCGACCTCGAAGCGCCAAAGGGCGCAGGTTCCGTTATCAAAGCTCCAAGACGCGTAAGGGTGCGGACGTGATCCCCTCCAACTTCAATAATGATCTCTACTTTCCGCGTCCGAGCCTGCAAGCCGCTCGAACTCGGAAGTCGGGGGTAGTGTTGGGGGAATATGGTTTCCCCCCAGCGACATAATTACCCCTAAGAAGTCGCACAACCGCCGACCTTGGACAGCCGAAGTCGGCGTCCGACCTTGGAACGTCCGACCTCAGAACCTCCGACCCGGAAAAATTTCCGACACCCGAGGTCTATTCTTGCCGACCACCTACTACGGCCGTACCCCTCCGAGGTCCGGCCGAGGGCCATATCCTGCCAACTGCCCCAGCATTTATTGCGCATGACCCCTGCAAACCCCCGGTTCACTCAACAATTAATGCGGATCTCCGGCTTACTCCACAATTAATGCGGATCTCCGGCTTACTCCACAATTAATGCGGATCTCCGGCTTACTCCACAATTAATGCGGATCTCCGGCTTACTCCACAATTAATGCGAAACTCTGGCTTACTCCACAATTAATGCGCGTGGCTCCTGTTATCTACGGACTCGCAGCTCTCCACGGCAAGTCAGCCCAGCAGAGTCCAATCAACTATGATAAGTCTCTGATCTCGGCCTTACCTCCGACATCAATGCAATGATTCGCCCGATTGCGTGCCAGCTCGGGTCGTACGACGAACTCACCTCCGACATCAATGCAATGATTCACCCGATCGTGAGCCGATCCGAGCAACATGCCGAGCCGTACAACGGCCTCGCCCCATCACATCACAGGTAAACCAACCCCCCTATAAAAGGGAGCCCTTGCTTCTCAGAGGGGGGTTGGACACACCATACTCTACAGATACTGTTCCTTTTCTTTTCCTCAAACACAATCTGCCCCCTCTGACTTAAGCATCGGAGGGCCGGCGCCGGAAGACCCGGCCACCGGCTTTTCTGCAGGCACCCAGACGGAGGACGCCGCCCGCCGACGGACCGCCGCTCCCCTGTGTCCACCCGCTGCTCCCCCTCCTCGACCGACGATCGCCCCCGGGTCCAATTTCCAGCAACAATATTTGTACCCACATATTTTGCTTGTGCATTTAAATATTTTCCTATGCCAAAGAGTAAAAAAATGTAAAATAGATGTTTCCATAAAAGATACAAGCATATCGCATGAGTCAGGAAACTAGCTAACAAGGTTACTCAGTTCAAGGATAAACACATCGAACCCATCATTTTCCTAGACCTCTCTATCAATGCTTGAACTCTGCTGCTCTAGAAACTCTCTTTGAGAGATTATACTTGGGCCATGGCTTTTTATCACAAAAAAACAAAGTGGTTAAAGGAATTAAAAATAAAAAGGTAACACAAATGCAGTTCATGATACTCTTACACTTGGGATGCCGATTAATGGCCATGTCAACTCAAGTCACGTTCTCATGTTGTACTATGGATGAAAGATGCTACACCATGCTAGATTTGGTTCACTAATGGTCCTTTGGACATGATGCATCTTCTTGAGTTGATAAATCAAGGTCTAGTTAGTCTAATAAATGGATCTTGGGAAATATTTTAGATAAATTTGAAAAAAAGAGAGAGAAAGAAACATGCCTCGACAAACTCCTGCTCATGAGTCCCACTGCTTTACTAACGTATCAACTTCAGATTCTTTATCTGCTTCGAGAGTTGTGGGGGATAAACCAAAAGAATGACCTCTTGTTCCGCTTTATGGTGCTATGTAATCTTGTTACCTTTGGAGCTAGGAGAGGTGGTCCGTGGATGGAGAAATGAAAATTCTCAAAAAAATAATAGAGCTTTGCTCCTTCTTTTTTTTTTTAAACCTCGGAGTGATTATGCTAATCTTTTACCTTCTCTTGACAAATGCATACGTGCATGTGTGATTATGTTGTGAATCAAATAGGACCATCATCAAAATGTTACCTCGGAGACAGCTGGTCCTCACCCAATGGAATCTAAAGATGCCCTTTATTGAATTGGTGACATGGGAAATGACCTACAGAGGGCAATCAAAATGTTCCAAAGTCCATCGAGGTCGAGATCGAGGTTGAGGTTGCTACGAGGCCAGCCATCCTCCCGCATGTTGCAAGAGAAATTATATCCTCTGCATGCACCCATGTGGCCGTACATGCCATCATTCACATGCATTCATTTCTGTAGCAACATACGGAGATGCCTGCTTAATGAATGAGGTCCGTTAAAACGAGTAGCTATGATTGGTGGCATGCACGATCACATGGTGCATATAGTGTAGGGTAGGATTTTTCGAATCTTGTAGGATGGAAAAGCAAGCTAGAGACACAAGGTGCTTCAGAATTCAAGTACACGTCCAACAAAGTGTTCACTTTCATGATCCACTCCTCTCTCTCTCTCTCTCTCTCTCTGATCTCCTCTCCTTTAGAAAGAGTGATGAATGGGGAAGTGGGGTGATAGCCACAGAATATAGACTCTTTCATGTTTCAATGCGACAAAACATTGACATCAAAGGTGGATGGAGATCCATCGACACTTTAATAACTCGTGTCCCCCAAAGGCATTTGTAGGCAGCCCCCGGGGGGGGACGGTGAGTACAAACAAACACTTTCGCGCGGCTCATCCAAAACCACCCTTGAGACACACGACAGTGCTGAAGGGACCTTGGTGGGAGCGCATACAATGCTGGAGTCTTGGAATCAAATCATGAAGAGTGATGTTTTTCCTAGAATCACTAAACACAAATTAGGATGCTATGCTTCCAAATTATGTCTAGATAACATCAATTACAATCTGATGGTCAGCAAAACTTTGAGATTGCCGGAATCGCATCATGGGTCCAGTGCACATGTTAGAGGATCAGACGTGTCGATTGGCTCGACGGGACACGACGCATGTTGAAGATTAGCCATTGCTTTCGTTTCTTAAGCCAAGGTCAACTGCATGAGCCAAATGACCCATAAATTTGTTTGAAGCTGGATTTGTAGTAGGTCTGCCTTCCACTAGTTAAGCTTTTTCTGTAATCACAAGAGGCCAAAAGAAAGTGCATTGAGGCAAATCTTCACATATCTCGTATGCACTAGTGGCTTGGGGCCCTTGTTTAACTTCAAGGAAGATGAGGTTTAGGTATATGAGTCATGGAAAAGGTTCCTGCTGTAGTTGCAATGATGGGAGGTAGAAAAAGCTATAAGTGCAACTTGATGTTGATCCAGGCTTGGGGTCTGATTAATGTATGATTATGAGAATCATGAAGACCTGCTAAGGTGAAGTTACCTGTGTGTGTATGTTGGCAACTTGATAAACATAAGATAGACTGAACCAATGACCCTCAAAATGGACCGCTTTGATGGACTTGGGTTGGGTTTTACCAGAGGGGGGGATTTTGGCCATTGTTATTTAATAAGGCTTATTATGCAATTAGGCTATATTTTGGTCTCAGGACTTGCTTGACTCGGGTCGTTAAATTAGATTGATCTTGAGGTATATGGTTCTCTCTTGCCTGACCCATGCACCTTCCCCAATATGATGCTAATTTGCAAAAAAAAAATTCTTAGACCCAGAGATTCAACATTACTCTAACAATGAGAAGGTAGGCTTGTTAACAAGGAACCATTGTTAAAAGACCTCAAATAGCTGCATTAACAAAGAAGAAGAAGAGGAGGAGGAGGAGAGGGCAAACTTAAAATTTATTCTTCACCCTTTGGATAAAATTGGATACTTAGATGAGATGCATTATTCTATATTTTTGTCCCTTTATCTTCCTTTAACTTTTTCTTTTTTCTTTTCTCTTTTTTTTTTTTCACGTCAACTCTAATCTCCAGGTGAGAAGATTGTGCAAGAGCACTATCTGCTGATGCCATTACTCATTGTTTGATTGGTTCCTGCCTGCTAGTGCAAGGTGAGAACTTTTTCTTTATAGAAGATTCCAGTGGAATGGTGCAAGTATAAAAAGATTATTGGTAAAGTTTGGTTAAGTTGGACTGCACATAAAAGGGGATTTAGGCTTAGTATGTTGTTGCTTGAGAAGAACATTGATTTGGTGGGAGATTTTATAGATTGCGGAAGAATTTATAAGATTCCTCTAATACGCATGATGGTGAGAGGTTTCTTAAGGTTTGTAGGTTTGTAGGTCACAACACAAAGTTATTGAAGTTCCATTTTGTTCAACATGGATATACGCTAGATTTTGATTTTTTTTTTTTTCATTTTAAACCAACATTGGCTACAAGTTGATAAGATAAGATGCCTTTATGGGAAAAAAAAAAAAAAAAACTTCACCACACCCTTCAAATCCCTACATAAAGCACCGAAGTGTAGGCATTGTTGGGCCTATACACCGGGCTCGCATGTCCCCCGATAACATTGAGGTCTGCCGCTCTCAGCAGTGGAGGGGTGCGATGTTGGAAAATGGCATTATTTAGAGGTGGAATTCTCTAAGGTGCAGGTTTTGCATCGTACCATTATGCATAGCTACTATATCATCCATCTCGAATACTGGAAAATCTCATTTATCCCAAAAATATGTTTAGATACTTTTCAACATGATACATGGCGTATTGAGAGATAAATGAGAGTTACATATCTTCAAGATAGATAATGTGGTCGCTATCGATAATGGTATCATTGTTTATGGTGCAAAAGCCGCACATTAGAGAATCCCATTTGATTTATTATTTATGGGAGGAAGAGGTGCAATTATGTGCTAGAGGTGCAATAAATAAAATTCTTCTGATACCTAACTCTCGAGATTTCCTATAGTCAGGTATATGTCATTTTTAAATATAAGTATAGCAAAATAAACTGAAAAATATTGTATCCTATGTTAGATGTGTCTGGTTGATCAGTTTTTATATCATTATATTATAAGTCCATTAGGCCCCTTGTAGTAGTCATTATATTAGTTCAATTGTAATTGGTAAATCCCAGGTCACTCAAGCACATCCCAACTGAAATAAGCCAACCTTGGTTTAGCCTCACCTCCTCTCTCCATCTGACCCATGACGTTATGATTATGCTGTTTGTTGTATTAGCCCTGGAATTCTAAATCCAGTGATCAATGTGCCTACTCTAGAGCTACAAGCAGGTTAGATTGGGTCAAAAAATTGAACCCAAATCTAATCCAATTTCCTTTTGATTAGATCGGATCAAATTGATTCTATCAATCCATCTAATTTTCAGGTCAGATCGGGACAAAAATAATCCAAACATAAGTCATGGTAATAAAATGACCGATTACCTGATTATATCATAAACTTATTATATGATAAAAAAATAGTCAGCAATACGTAAATATTATCAAAATATATTTTACATAATGTCTAATGAATAGCCACACAATTATAACTAACAATATACATTATTGACGAATTATATGATAAAAGAAAATAAATTTCTTATGTTCAACAAGGGTTTTGGAATATGCAATATACCTGATTTGGATTTCTTCGAGTTCGGATTGGGAATTTAAAAATTTAAATCCAATTCAATTAACTTTCGCATGGATTAGAATTGGTTAGTTTTGAACTGATTTTGATTGCATGGGTCAATCCAATCCACTTGCAGCCCTATCTACCTTTTGTATATAATCCAGCTATACTTGTTAGGCCTTAATCTTGCATAGATAGAGAAATTATATCTTGCACTATATGCACCAACATGGCCATACGCCATACCAATCATCGAGATATATTCTTATAAGCAAATCACCGAGATAAGCATATGATGGGACCCATACATATACGTCTTGACGACCTGCGTGGCACATAGCTATGTGGTGCACACAGTGCAGAGTATAATTTCTCACATAGGTGACTTATAGTAGGCCATTTTATTTATTTATTCATGCAATTAAGAGTAAGAGTACACCTATCAATTCATATTTTAGTCAATATATATTTTGTTGTGGTTCAAATTTGGCCCGAGGGTCACTATGTCGGAGAGTCGAGGGAGCTACCGGTTGGGATGGGAAAGGACGCCGCTTTCTGCACATCGGCGGACTTGTACAAAGCCTCACCGGTGTTTCCAGTGAGGACCCTCCGATACTTAAGTTAGCGTGTAGTTTATGTTGGCCAAAATTCTCTTAGGCGTTACTTGATGGGGCTATTTATAGTCCCCGCGAAGGTGCCCAGGTGGCGAAGATATGACCCGTCATCATCATGAGAGGAGATGGCGCGGGCCAAGTGGCGCGCGGCCACGGTTTGCTTGAAGCACACGATTTGAGCTGTCCCTGCGCGCGGTATGGCGCTGATGCGTATCGTAGGGTATGACCTTTGTCAGCAGGCATGATTGGGGCAGCAAGGCGTAGTGCTTTATTAATGTATCTTGGTGTGGTCATCAAGCGAAGTATGGTGCGGTGAGGTTGTTGCAAGGCATGGCCGCAGCGCATACTGGGTGAGAATAGCTTGGCCTTTTGACGGAGACCGAGGTTGGCCTTGCCGGCTTAGCAGGGCACTGAGGTCGGGCCAACTTGGGGGCCATAATATACGTTTAATGAGGTCGGCCTAGCCTCCTTGACTTTGAGGTCTACTCAGCAGGGCGCTCCAAGCTCGAGTTGAGGCGCGTCGTCGCATAGGGCACCCTGAACTTGGCCGAGGCAATCCTTGCAGTCAAGGGAGCCCTTGGGCTTGCAGTCGATGTAGCAGGGCATCCCGAGCTCGAGCTCGAGATGCTATTATGATCACCAGAAGAGGTTGCTGCAAGTCGTAATAGCGAAGAGATCTAGCCGAGATCAGCTCGGCCTTCGGCGAGGTCCGAGATAGGACTGGCTTTCAGCAGGACCGAGGTCTAGCCGGATCGGTGTTGAGGTTTGCTTGACCGAAACAGGGTGGTCTCCTGTCTTGAGCAGGACGATCCATTTTGCCCCCATCAATTTTGAATTCAAATGGATCACAACCATTCGTCCTCACTTCATATGCCAGTCACCAATTGGGCTGGGAAATAAAGGCCGAAACCCCACTCCAAAAGCTTGTTACATGGACAAGCTCCACACGGCGCACGCTAGATCCCGTTCCTACAACGTGGGCTCTCCCCCCACGATCTCCTAGGGTTTCCTCTAACCTGCGCCGAGCGTAGGCGGCGCTCCACCCCGTTCCCGCCGCGCGGGCCGTCGCATCCGTGAGCCCCAAGTCGTACGCGCGAGTTAAGGGCGAGGATTCTGTCGGAATCCCTGATCCGACGGCTATTGACCCCTAAGCACGATAGCCCCGCCCATCCCGGCGGTGCACGATAAATCCAGCCTCCATCCCCTCTGCATGGATGCGGTCTTCTCCTCTCCCGCTCTTTCTTCTGTTTTCTTCTTTTCCTCCCTTTTTATCTAATTTGCTGGAAGTTATTCCGATTTTCCGCTGAGATTATAGGGTTAGGGTTTGTTTTTTATGAATTGGAATGGTTTGAGCTGGGGTTTGGCGGGAATGGAGATGTGATCGATTCAAGGAGAGATGGAGAACCCATCGCGCCCGGCGATACATAGAAACCCGTACGAGGTGTTGGGGGTCTCTAGGTTTTGCTCAAGCCTCGAGATCAAGGTTGCTTACCGGAAATTAGCACTCAGGTAATTTGATCAACGAACACCTTTTTCTTGTGATTTGTGTGCTTCTTTTCGTGCTCTTTTTTCTGGATGTACGATCCTTTTACTTGGATAAAAATGGCTCCCCTATGTAGTTTTCTGGAGTGCAAATTAAGCTGTTTTCATTCTCTTGCGTAAAGACCGACATATTTATGAACCAGAAAAGTTCTGGCTGCGGTCGTTATATCACTATCCAAATTATGCTGGTTTCGTGTCCCAATGTACGGGCGCAAAACTTTTTTTGTTTACTGTTATAACTGAAATAACGGCCGTTATTTGCCTGCCCCGGTTTTTGATTGGATTCTTGTGGAATATAATAGTGCTTGTTAGAATCGCTCTTCATAGTTATTGTAACGAGAAATAACGGACAATAACAATGAGCTGTCTGATTATGTGCTTGTTAGTAAGATGGATTTCACCCCCTCCTCTCATTGACATGGATATGTGAATTTGATAATAATCTGATGAGTCACGAGTTATATGATAGCTGATATAACAAGATAGCAGCTAATATCAGCTGTTATCCAAGAATCTTTTATATATAATGGACACTTTTCAAACCTTATACTCAACTGACAACTCCTTAGCTTCAAAGTTGTTGAAACATTGTACACCAGAAGCACTTCTTTGTTTCATTTGATATGCTTTGATTTGTCATTACTTCTTCTTGTCTCTATTCTTCTTTTTTTTTCTAAATATAGTAGAACATAATTTTAACCATCTCCATTAAGCCTTGTCCCTCCCATTTGGGGTTGTCTTTTTTGGATCCTTATTCATTAGTCATTCTTAATAAGAGCAACATCCAAGGTTGCTTCAAGCTTTTCTTGGATCCTTTCTCACAACTTCCATTCCATGTTGGTTGAAAACTTCTCATCTTTCATCCATGTTAACTGGGAACTTCTCATCAACATAGTTTAAAGCACCTATCTTTGTTAGAGTATCATCAAACTTTCTTTTAACATGTCTATATCACTAAATTAGTTATATTGTACTATTCTGGTGTCACTCCTGCACAATTCTTACTCTATCTTTCCTAGTTTTACCATGGTGTACACATCTGTCTAGTTTATGTCAAAGCCATCTTCTTGGGTCACTAACTTTGTTTGAGACCTTATTTTCAACTCTATGTCCAGTAATAAACAAAATACTGTGTCATGTACTTGTAAATATCAGCCACTAGTTCATATATGGAAAGTTAACGAGGTCTAACCCTATTGCCAACCTTTCTATAGAGGCATTGAAATATCAAAAACTTGCTTCACTTGCTCTAACTACATCTAATGCTTGCAGTTTCTCCCACCGTCTCACATACATGTCCTTAATAATTTCCGTATATTGCTTTGCTGAGCATATCTTTCTCTTAAAGTTCACCAAATAATTCTTGTGTCTTCTACTGTTTGCCTAATACAAGTCACAAAATCCATGTGTTCGTTCTTTCTATCTATACTAAATCTTCCCTCATTAAGATTTTAGTTGGTTTTCCCTACAAATCAAAAAATCAATGTGTTAATTATTTCTCTTTAATACTAAATCCTCCCTCTAGTTGAGATTTTAGTTGGTTTTCCATAATCTTATTTTGAGTGATCGAACAGGTACCACCCTGACAAAAATGTTGATGATCCTGAAGCTTCCGAGCATTTTAAGGAGGTTTCTTATTCTTATACCATCCTATCTGATCCAGAGAGAAGAAGACGTTATGACAATGCTAGACTGGAGGTAACACTACAAGGGTGCATTATATTTGTGGAGAGCCATAAGAGCAAACTGCTTGATGTATTATTATAGAATTGTTTTTATTCTTCTTTTGTTTTGCAGATGATAATGAGACTATGATCATGGTGTGTTATAATGAGTATACACTGACAAATTCATAACTTGGAGTGATTAATGGAAATTGCAGTAGAAGTAACTTGTTACAATAATATAACTTAATATGTATCTCTTTATACATATGTATGATATATATACATGTGTATGTACATATGTATTTGTCTTTATGTCTTGCATAGTCATGCAAGAACATGTTGCTCATGTGGCTAGTGAGCATTCAAGATGCAAGAGTGTTGACCTGGGATGGAGGATCATGGGTTAGGGTAAGATCTCTATAGTTTTAAGAGGAAGATGAATTTATATGGTTTCTCATAAACTGGACAGGGTAAATACATTTTAAAATTTTGTAATCTTATGAGGCACCAGTGGTTGGAGAAAACCATTTTAGAGGCTAGTTTGAAGGATGGATATAAAAACATGATATGGATTTATGGTGTTTGAGGGAGAGTTCAATGATAATTTCAATAAATTTGAACCAAGCCAGAAAATAAATATAATAGTGGATATTCATATTCACAACCTAGATGATATAGAGTTATCACCTTAAGAAGTAAATGTTATCATGGAGTCACACCATGGGGTAAAGAGAAAATCTCTAAATGTTAATCAGGAGGTACAGTGTAGTTCTAAAAGAGTCATCTTTTATAACAAGAAGATGTTTCTTGATTAAAACACAAAAGAAATTTTAGATCATTTAGAATTCCAATAGTTCCACACATCTAATGTATCTTTCTAGGCCTAGGTGTCTGCTAGCTTAGCATGGTACAAGATAAAGCTGTCTTCCTTCATGCTTGATCATGAGCAGAATACACATATTTATACAAACGTTGTTTCAGTTGTAGCTGTGCTCTTCATATGGGAGGGTGATAGTATCATAAGTTTTTAGTTGAAATCTTCAGAGAAGAAATTTTTAGGTCATGATGCTTCCTGTACATGAGGAAACCCAAGAAGGTAAGGCTTGAATTTGGCACTGATAATAAGGTTCAAGAAGAGGAGAATCTTAAACCTATTACGTGGATGTCAATAGTGCAGAGGGCTCTGGAAGGTCTATGATTATATGCATAAGATGAAGTATCACTGCAGATGCTGCATATTAGAACAAGACCTTCTGGTTAGCATTGTTATTTCTGGAACAGGAGCATCTTAATATGGAATCTTAGACAATATGAGGGAGGCAGTCATCTCAAAGGCCGGAAAATTGTTACTACTGTCACTGATAGTTTGTCCTCAAGAGTATCACTATACTGTTTACAACTCGCTGCACCTTGCAAGCCATTTCCTGCTAACAAGCAGCATGTTTGTCCATTAGAAGTTACATGTTTATGGTTTTGCATAGCCAATGTTCATGTATATCGCCGATCATTTGTTCGTATACTCTGTCTTCTCTTTGTTCTATCTTCACATATAAAATATACCCCACTGGGAGGCATACTTTGTGTTGTTTGCTTTGCTTTATAAATTTCTTTACATGGCACATTTCTGCTTGTTAGCTTTAGCTTTTCATTACGCTAAAACTATAGGCTTGAATTTAAACTTCACTAAAATGATGAATGTGTGTTTAAATCAGGCATCAAATTTTAGCTCAAGTTTATCTATAACGGACAAAGCATCAGAAAATCCTGGGCTGGTTATAGATGCTCCTGATATCAGCACTGACTTATCTCCAGAAGATGTTGACTCCATAGATGAAATGCCTGAAGATGCAATTCTATCAAAACAAACTTCTGTAAATCTTGTCCCATTCATTGGCCAAAGATTTGAATCTCAGGATGCTGCTTATGAATTTTATTGCAGCTTTGCAAAGCAATGTGGCTTCTCTATTAGACGTCATCGCACTAGAGGAAAAGATGGTGTTGGTCGAGGAATCACCAGAAGGGATTTCACCTGTCATCGTGGTGGATTTCCTCAGGCAAAGCAATCAGATGACAGCAAGGCGCAGAGAAATCGAAAATCATCACGTTGTGGATGCCAGGCATACATGAGGATAGTTAAAAGGGCAGACTTTGATGTCCCTGAATGGCGTGTCACTGGCTTTAGCAATGTCCACAACCATGAACTCTTGAAATCAAACCAAGTGCATCACCTTCCTGCCTATTGTACCATATCAGCAGATGATAAGAGCCGCATTTGCATGTTTGCTAAAGCAGGAATGTCTGTACGGCAAATGTTGAGACTAATGGAGCTTCAGAAAGGCGTGAAACTTGGTTGTCTACCCTTTAAAGAAATAGATGTAAGGAACTTACTACAATCTTTTAAAAAGGTGGATCGGGATCATGATGCTATTGACCTTCTTGCGATGTGCAAGAAATTCAAAGATGAAGATCCCAACTTCAAATACGAATTTAAGATAGATGGACATAACAGATTGGAACATATTGCCTGGTCATATGCTTCGTCGGTTCAGTTATATGAAGCTTTTGGAGATGCGGTGGTTTTTGACACAACTCACCATGCCGATGCTTATGATATGCTATTAGGAATCTGGATTGGAGTGGATAATCATGGAATGAATTGCTTTTTTGGATGTGTTCTTCTACGAGATGAAAATATGCAATCATTTTCTTGGGCTTTGAAGGTATGAAATTAACAAGGTTTTAAGTACTTGTTTTGGTACCTTTCCTGGTGCCGAACAGGTACAGATCATGTGAGTGTTGGTATACAATTCCTTGGTACCAACATTTGATTGGTTTGGGGGGGGGGTAGCATTTCCCTGCTTGTATGGTACGCTCTGTCCCATACTGGCCGGTAAAGACCGTTACTCAAAGCACTTAATTTTCTTGCAAAATTAGTGATTGTTACCCTAACATTCTGTTTACCTTATCGCAGACATTTTTGGGTTTCATGAAAGGAAAGGCTCCACAAACAATTTTAACAGATCAAAACATGTGGCTTAAAGAGGCAATCTCTGTTGAAATGCCGAGTACAAAGCATGCCTTCTGCATTTGGCACATCATTGCAAAATTTTCTGATTGGTTTTCAGTACTTCTTGGGTCACGGTATGATTATTGGAAGGCTGAGTTCCACCGGCTTTATAATATGGAGGTAGTTGAGGAATTTGAAGTTGAATGGAGGGAAATGGTTAATGCTTATTCACTTCATACAAATAAGCATATAGCCAGTTTATATGCATTGAGGACATATTGGGCATTGCCATACTTGAGATGTTACTTCTTTGCAGGAATGACTGCAACAATATATTCGGAGTCAGTAAATGCTTTCATCCAACAGTTTCTTAGTGCACAATCTCAGCTTGATCATTTTGTAGAGCAAGTGCGTAGTTATTATCTTTTATTTCCTTCTTGTTATTATATATTATCTATCTGATCCTTGATTTGATTTATCTGCAGGTGGCAGTTATTATAGATTCTAAAGATCAAGTAGGAGGAAAACAAAAATCACAACGAAAGCTCCACAAGATATGTCTCAAAACAGGGTCCCCTATGGAGTCCTATGTAGCTACTGTCCTTACCCCTTATGCCTTTTGCAAGCTCCAGGAGGAGCTTGTATTAGCTCCACAATATGCATCATTTCCAATCGAAGATGGATGCTTTCTTGTGAGACACCATAAACAGGTGGATGGAGGGTGCAAAGTAATTTGGGCACCTCAGGAAGAGCTCATAAGCTGTAGTTGCCATCATTTTGAGTTTACAGGAATCCTTTGTAGGCATGTCCTTCGTATTCTTTCAACGAATAATTGCTTTCGCATTCCAGATGAATACCTACCTAGTCGTTGGCGCCGTGTCAACTTGCCTCTGACTAGGTGCTCTAGAACTGCTCTGAGAGAACATGCTGAACGAGTTCATTTATTGCAATCTCTGGTGTCTACTCTAATGGCAGAATCAGTTGAGTCAGATGAGCGACTTGAGGTTGCTTTGGAACAAGTAGCCATGGTGTTGTCTCGCATTAGAGAATTTCCTGGTTCCACACATGGTATGAGCGATATTGCTTATGGGAGCCCTTCTGAGTCGCTGATTATACCAGAAGTAGAGGACACTGATGGCATTATCCAGAGCTTTGCTGCTGGGCATACTCATGAATCTTATACTTTGGGCAAGCTAAAAGAACGACGGGCAAGAGATGGGGTAGAGATGTCAAAGAAAAGGAGGCATTATCCAGCACCTTGCTGTGGGCAATTTGGACATGATGCTAATGACTGCCCAATAATGGGAACTGAAAGTTTGAATGGAGATGATTTGGGATTCTTGTAGGACGCCTGGCTGATATATAAAATGATGATAGTTCCTTCAGTCGTTGTACATAGATGTATTCTTTTTTCTCCCCCAAATTCAGGTGCAATCTCCCATCTCTTTTTATTCTCCCAAATTTGTAACTAAAATTCATGTTACACAGCCTTGCATCTGTTCAAAAGATCTTTTTTATTTTATTTTTCGAATTCACGAATGAGATATGGAACTCTTTCTTCATCATATGCAATTTCTTACCTGTCTTGGATTTTTTTAATAAGTATAAACAGGATGGGAGGGGTCATATTTTATTTTTACTGAAAGTAAATTTCTGTCTATGAGAAGGAAACTGTGCAGTCACAGTTTTCAAGTTTTGGATTAACATGGACCATGTTCGTTTCAAGGTTACCTGCTACACTTTAGGATAAACTCTGAAGCATATGATTTGCTATAGACCGTGCTCCGAAAATTGGAGCTAGTGCTGTAGTGGGTACCTTATAAGTTCTTCCTGCTGAAGTCAAATTCTTTATGTACAATTTTGTGCGCAATGCATCTGTAGGTTAACATATATTGTCTACATCTGAGATTTTTTTCCTCCTCTGCCCACAGCTGGGTTGGTTTTCTCCGACATTCCAAGACTATGATGGACAAAGTAGATCAGGATAAAATGGAACCATAAAATGTCTTCAGGGGGTTCTGATTCTATATAAGTTATGTAAATCGCAAGTAAATATTACATGAACTACAGAAAAATGAAAAATATTCTAAATAAGCTTTAAGATGAACATTCTAATTAGATATTCATATAATCTATAGTCCAATAGGATGTCAATACTTTGCCACTCGTTAAATGAATATACAGCAAACAATTTAATAAAGAAAAAATAATAGGCATGGATGCAATAACATTTTTGTTCTAAAAATTATAAATAACATATATTACTTTTCTAGGACAGAATTAAGATGAGCCTTATGTTTGTAAGGCTTCATATTTGACTATTAGTTATGTCTTTGGAAGTTCTTTTCAATGTAGTTTAAAATGGGTACAAATTGGGCTGTGACATGTGCATCATAGAAGAATTTTCTATTATGTTCTTCACATGCCCTTGGCTATTTCAAAAGATGGGTCCTCTGAAGACATTTTAACTCTTGATATAAATGTGATGCATGTGTACAGTATACTATATCAGGATGCTGATCATACAATATACACATAAGTTTCAATAACTGATTAAACTTAATGGTTAATACTCGATAGCTTATTCGGGTATGAGTTGCTGCTTGCTAGTGGGTGATGGTATGGTGGCTATTTGTATTGCAAGGCTTGCAAATCTTGTAACTTTAATCTGTTATTCACTAAATTAAGGATGTAATGTTGTCACATATGAAGGTTTTCTGATGTCGTTGAAACTGATCAAAGTTTCCAGCCGGCGACTTTTGGAAATATGTCGAAATTAAACTATAATGTATTTTATGGATGCCCTCAATTATCTACCTTTGGAAAACTACTCAGATTAGAATGCAGTTATATTATGCTGATGCTCCAATTAGTGAGATGTATTCTTACCATGACTTGCTTCATTTTTTATATGGATGACGTCTACTTGTCCATTACGAGGTAGGTCATGCTCAGGCGAGTCGCACCACAAGATATCAGCAGCATATTGCCGTACCAAGAAGGCAAGGTTCTTTTCTTTTCTTCTCTCAAACTGAACTTACCCACACCTGTCATTCTTTGTGATGTCTGTGATAAGGTAGAGATTTGAAATTAAGGCAAAGATTTGAAATCAGTCACCAAGTTCAGCCATGTCAAATATGTTGGACCGTATTTGATGCAAATTCCTGCCAATTGAACTTTCTCTATCGTCCTCTGATAATTTACACTTAAAGCTAAACTTGGAATGGCAAGTGAGTTGGTCAAACAATGCAAATCAAGTATAAAAATTTTGCATGAGTAATCTGCTCAACTCAACTAAACTAAGCCTTAACCCCAAACTCATGGGTGTCGGCTCCAGCTCAACTAAACCTTAATCCCAAACTAGCATGCCGTGCTCAATATTAACTTTAAGATTTCTGATTAAGTGATTTTGAACTTAGTTGACCATATTAAATTAAAGTCCAAGCTTATATATGAATTCTTTAGCCACTGAAAATGTCTAAAAGTAGCTTCATCTACTCATCTGCATTATAACCACGAAACAATTTGGAGTATAAGGTTATGCTGAACGAAAGATCACAGTTTACACTCTTGAGTTTCATATCCATTTGGAACACTCTTGTTTCCTAGTCAGAGTACATATGAGTTGGACCTGCTACACAAAAATGTTACCTTTATGATGCAATCTGAATTAGTGCTTTAATAAAATTTTGAATGTCATGTGACTGGGGATTGCCTCCGTAACCACACTCCTTTGCTTGGCAACCAGGGGTCCTCGGTTCCACTATCGGGTGGTGCATCCGAAAAAATCCAAGCTTGGTTTATTGTTGTGCTCGTGGATCTCCTCAGTTTTTGTATTTGTATCTAAAACATCTGACAAGAAAGGGCTCCTTACCCATAGATAACATCTCGCTATTACCTTGTTGAAACCATATAGATCTTGGAAAGCACAACCCGTCCCAGCTGCGGTGAACCACATGAGGTGGCAAATGCTGAAGAATTACGATATATGGCGATCTAAACCAGTTCCAATAGTTTGAGCTAATGTCGGTAACGAAGTGCAGGCTTTAGTTCAAAGTAAATCCCCATATTGTCCCTCATAAAAGCACAAACCAAACTCCAGCCTAATGTCAATAACTTCAGCTCTCTATGTGCACTAGATTTGATGATCGAGATACCTTCCACTCTTTGAGGGTTGTATATATAGATGAGGCACTCCAGCTGTCCAGCATAAATATTCAAAAGCATCACAGTTCAGAAAAGATAAAATTTTTAATAAAGGGGAGAGAGAGAGAGAGAGAGCACTCAAATCCATGTAGGCGAAACAAGAAGCATGGATTAATTAAATGCTGCACGGATGTCAATGTAATACAGTTAGACAACTTTCTTCTAACTTACATGAGATTGGATAACCAATCAGTTGCTGAACTTCAGGCCAGAATTGGTTTACTCCAGAATTTTTTTTCTGATCAGAGATCCAGGCATCCGCTGCAGTTTACAAAGCTCTCCCATCTTTTGAGCAGCAGCATTTAGAGTGGCCTCGCTCTTGCAGAAAGCAAACCTGACATATCTATTGCGGTATTCCTGAACATTAGGATCTGCATGAAAGAAACCACAGCCAGGTACAGCTGCCACCCCTGCGTTCTCGATCAACTCCGTGACGAATTCTAACTGCAAAGCAATGATGTATTCACCAGATAACCAATTATTGTTGCATCATAACTAGTGAAGCACCAACCATTTCTGGTTGTCATAGAACATGTAGCTAGGTTGCGAATCAAAATCCATCTCAGATAGGAAACAATAGTGAAGAACCAATAAAGAAAACTAAAAAACTAGTTAGAACAGCCAGAATAATCCCAGCACATGCTAAACTGGGATAGAACCCCGTTGTTACCCTTTTCCATTTGGAGGAATTTTTCCAGGTTCAAATGTTGAGATGTGTTTCCCCAAATGTTTGAGCCAGGCAATCTCCCATCATTTCTTTGAAATGATGAAACAAAAAAGGACGAACAAGAAGACGGTATGTTCATCTTAAGTTCATGAAGATGAACTATTTAATAGTTAAAAGAGATATTTCAGTCCAACTTCACAAGAAACTATGCTTAATCATGTGCTTTATTAAAACAATTAGTAATAAGTTAATAATTTCCCTTGTTTTAGACACAACGAACTAGAAAAGTTTGCATCTACCATATATTATACTTCAAATTTTATGAAGACAGCTAGCTGGGTTTGACTAGAGAGACGTAAGAAAGGTGCGGAGAAGCTCCATTCCACTGAAACTTAAAGTGCAAGTTTTGAGCCAGTTGATTTCCCATTTTCAGCATTGTGAGGAATATCTTCACAATTTGCTTCAAGTGCCATTTTACGCTCCCATCACCTGTCAAGTAGAATTCTGGAATTTTTCTAATTGAAAAGCAAAATTTTAAGTGTCATATAGTTATTTTATTGCTCATACTAAATATTAAAGCATAATGACCTACAAAGTTACAAAGTTGGAGAAGTCTAAAAAGTCTGACATAGCAGTTGAAGAACACATACATCAGAAAGTAACCAGTTCTCAGGTAGCTCTGCAAATACAAAAACTGAACCCTGTGGTTTGAACCGAATTTGAAAACCAAGCGATGAGAGCATCTGAACAACAAAGTCTCTCTTTGCCTCATACTCCTTTAACATCAAGCAAAATCAAATAACTGGAATAAACCTTCTTGCCACATGTCCCATTTGGATTACTTATATTCAGAGAAAAGAGATGTTGCTTTAATTAGAAGAATGCATGCTCACTGCTTTTAAAAATTTAAAGTATGCTGGTGGGCTTTGCAGTGCAGTAACAGCAGCTTCCTGGAAAGGAGCAGGAGCTGAATCCGTGATCTTGACATGAATGCTTCTTATTGCAGATGCAATGCTGGCTGGAGCACAAGCCCAACCAATTCTCCAACCTGTGAACTTTTCATAATCATCACTATGATGACCTGTACAAATACACTCGACAAGAAGAGAATATACTGTCTTTTGCAAAATGGAGGCCTTTACAAAATATTGAAGAGAGCCTAGAATATCCAAAGAACTATAAGCACAATGAAAAGAAGAAAAATACTTTAGTTAATTATCTGTACTTTTTAAATTTATCTACTGTTCATTTTTACATCCACTGCAACAACTTGAATACCATAATTTTTAGCTTAATTTGCACATTATTACTTGTGATATACATCTAGATTTATTAGATCCATTTTTGAACAGTTTGCAAACAATAGCAGACCCTAATAAAAATCTCTCTCAATTTAGTGGAAATGCTTGTAACAATTTGCATATGCACTTCATATGAAGAAAAAATAGATCTAATAAATATTTAACTTCTTCAGAACATGCTGATTGCACAAGATGTAACAACTCCTGCATGCAGCACTCTAGACTCTCCAAATGTTCAGCTGCCAGAGGATAACAACCAGTCAGCTGAGAATCAGTAAAGAGGTACTGCTCTCAGCATCATGTGTCTGTTAGAGTGGCAGCTCAATCATGACAGAAGGTGGCGCTCACCTGTGACGCTGAAAGTTTTAGACAAGGATGATGTGATGACGGTCCTTTCTTGCATCCCAGGAAGTGTGGCAATGGATATGTGCTTTTGCATGTCAAAAGTTATATACTCATATACCTGAAAGGAAGGAATGAGCATCTCTCAGTGAATCAAGCAAAATACAGGAGTAAGGATGCCTGAAAGGAAGGAACAGATCTCTCTCAGTGAATCAAGTCAAATTCACGAGTAAAAAGGAACTTTCTTAAAAATTTCTTTTCTAGAACTTTCTGCATGATACAATGCAATATAACTTAAATTATTAGGACATCATGGCTATAAAGAATAAGAGTTGCATCCAAGACCAAATATAGACAAATCATTCTTACGAACATAATAAATGCTTCACAAACATCATATATGGTCATGCAAAATTAGGGTCGGAGGAATCGGTACCGGGCACCATACTAGTTCTCCGGCGGAACGTGTCGGTACAGGCCCGGCAGGGTCGGAGGAACCGGTACCGAGCACTATACTAGTTCTCCGGCGAAACGAGTCGGTACGGGCCATGCCGGGCCCGTACCGAGATAGGAAACCGCCGGAGCCGAAGAAGGAGAAGAGAAAGAGAGAGCGAGTGGGGGAGGAAGGGAGAAGAGGCGGCGGCGGAGGGCCGCGGGGGTGCGGCGGAGACCCCCCCCCCCACCCAATAGCCCTCCGCCGCCGCTCGTTCTCCCTCCCTCCCCCACTCGCTCTCTTTTTGTCTTCGCCTTCTCCGACTCCGGCAGCGAGCCATTTTTAATAGTGGAACCGTACCGGTGAGCCACCGGTAAGGCTCGAAAGGCGGAACCGAGCCGAGCATTCTATGTGTCAAATATAAGATATAGAATAGTAGATCCATCTCCAGGTCTTTTTTTTAAAAAAAAACTGTTATCTCTCTATTCAGTCTGATTGCTTCATATTGACCATTGACCAAAAGGACCATATACTCCATGTTGAACTTAATACCGTCTATCTTCATACATTTGTCCAACTCTTGTTACATCTTGCTGCCTTTATTCTTAAGTCTATCCACTAAAAGCAGTGATACCCTGCCAAAGAGGCATGGTTCGCATTCTAGACACATAACAAACCATTTAATCGACTTAATAACTACCGTTCTATCTATAACAAGGTAACAAGCTTCATCAGATATTCCAAGGATACCTAGTCAATTAATTCTATATCTTAAAAAATCAATAGGAACAGAGGTATATCACCCAGCTGTTACCTTGCAGACAATAGTAGCCCTGAGCGTATTGAAGCAGTCTTGTTGATATGGATTAGGTTAGCTGTTAATGAAGAGAAAGTCTTGGTTCTCACAATGCAATAGACATAGCAACAAATCCAGATAAAATAAAACAAAGAAACAAAAAAAATCAAAAAAAAAAAGAATGCTCGAATTTCTTTCGTATCACCAACTGAAACTAATATAGTTTGTCCCTTGATGCATTGTTGTCGTGATTTTAGTATGAAAATGCTTTAGTAGTACATGAAATCTCACACGTAAAACCCACTCTGGCAGCCATGCAGTGCCAGTTCAAAAGGGAGAAACAGGGAGTTATACATAAACTTTGTAAAATTGTAACTTTTCTGTGAGATCTGTTTTACATCACTTTGCAAAATCCCACAGGTTGCTACATAAGGAACTCAGTAGCATTGTTGTACTTCAAGCATAAGCCTAGCTGACACTGCATTATGACATCCATCTCACAGGACAAAATGCAGGAGTAGACATAGTTCATGATTCAGACTTAGATCATAACATTTGGGAAATTGAATTTGACCAACAACAGGTGTCCTGGTCATTGGGAAATGTCGATCAATATGAGAGAATAAGTCAACAACCACCATTATGCAAGTCTAGCATATCACGATCTCCTAGGAATCAACATGAATAAGGCATTCAAATGACACAGTTGAAACAGGATTTGGAAGATTTTAATACTTGAAAAGTCAACATATTTGATTTTCAACAACTTTTTCTTACCTTCCTGCTTCTTTAACTATTTCTATTATTATTAAATTGAAGTTAATTAAGATATATAAAGGCCATATAATTCAGTGACTGCTGATATAAATATTTAGCCATTTTCTGAATATTATGTGCTGTTTATTTATTTGAATTAATGATAAAATTCATGAAGAATATATATAAAGAAAATGAATGCATACTTCATCTGTAATAGCAAAGCAGTCCATTTTGCAGCAAGCTCCAGCAATAGCCTGAAGTTCTTCCTTGCTGAAAACTTTTCCAGTTGGATTGTGAGGACTGTGCCAACGTCAATTAGTTTTTTTTTTTGCACAAATCTAAAATTTTATGAGAAGATTAACTGCAGTACTTCATATTATTCTAGTGAGCAAAAACTTTAAGAATAAGTAACAATATAACATATGAAAATCAAGGTGCCATAAGTATGCTTTCTGTGCAGTAGAGGTAAATTAAATCCATTCAAAGAATATAGAAAAACCACTAGTTGAATGGACTAGGCGACTAGCTATATATTATGACCTATGATGAGTCATGCAAACAACAGGAACCTTTAGTAGTAGTCCAGAGGATTGCCATGACACCACAAATTTTAGTAAATTAGCACTTATACAGTCATAGAAGTGGAAGAAATTGTGCTAAAAGGCCTTGCCTGAACAACCTGGTTCAGCCTGCCAATATAAATTCTGAACTTCATTTAAAGTTTTTGATATTTACACCTTGATTCATCACTTGTAACAGTCACAAATAATGATGATTTAATCAAATCCAGGAACTGGATTTAAGATGGGCTAATCATGACTTGAGTCAGGTCCAAAATATATTTGAATTCTATGCTTCACCTGCAACACTGCTAATTTGGTCAAATTATACATTATTTTATGAATAAACAATCTCCATATTGTAGTAACAGTAATCAGTATCAGATTTGCAGAGGCACAAACTAATCTCCAACGTATAGTATGACCTTAACTATCATTTAAAAGTCTTAACATAGTATAACAGAGAGTCGAAAATAGATATAATATTGCTAGAATCACAAATGCAGCCATGTAGGGACAACAAGCCAATGCAAAATATCCAAACGACCACATCCAAATATAAACAGAGGGTCTGCCAATGTGAAATACTATATTTGTAAGAAAGCTCCCTTTCAAGTCAGAGTTCATTTGGTTTCAGGTATAACTTACAACATCATGATTTGCCTTGACCATGAAATCATGAATAAGTTCAGTTTGATAATTGATGTCAGTTTTACGTTAATGAATCATACACATAATATCCAATGGCAGGGTAGTTCTTTGAAAACCATATCAAATGAGGTAAGGAGAAGAATAGCTAAACGTTAGAACATATAAGTTATGAAAACACCAAGTACTGCTACAACTATTAAGAGATTTTAATAGAATATATCAAAGATAGGGCATCAAGAATCAAATTAAGAAGACAAGCAGCAATCTACAGAATAGTACTATTTCTACAGGATATGGGTTTATTGTTTCACATTTCACATGCAGAAATTGCTAAATACAGAATAAATGTTTGTAGAACACTGTTTTCTGATGCCATTCCTATAGCAATCATTAGTCACCTGTTCAAAACCACAGCTTTAGTTCGACTGGTAAAAGATTTCATGAGTTTGTCAACATTCAGAGTCCAGTAAGGTGGATCCAATGGCACATAGACCTAAATCATCCAGTTAGCAGTTCAGTAATCAGATTGGTTTAGCTAGTTCAGAGAAACAGCTTAGACAAATCAAGGAGGTTATTCACTCAAGACGATACAAGTCATATAACATTAAAGAATTGAGCAATCAATAGAATTCACTCAGCTGCGAAAATTCAGTATCCAACAAGCTAGATGTACATTTGATACGTAATCTTCTTGTTGTTGCTTTTTCCACTTCTTGGCAGAAAAATGGATGGGAAAACCCCATCTTCGATGCACAAGCAAGAAGTTCTCAATTTTTTCGCACATGGAATTCCATAAAGCCTATTAGAGGTTAAAATTAAGAAGATGAAACTCACAGGAATTCCTCCAGCTAAAGCGATGCATGATTCATATGTTTCATAAGCAGGATCAAACAACAATACTTCATCACCCTGGTTGATTGCTGTTATAGTGGAATTGATCTTAAAATTTTAAGAATAAAAAAGAAAGAACTTGTATGCAAAGGCTCCAGTAACATGCACAAGTATACATACCTGCAAATATCGCTGCTGCAAATGCCTCAGACTGGCCACAGCATATCACTACATCTGTAAGAGGATTTATATCAAGACCATAATTTTGTCTCATTGTTGCTGCCAAGAGGTCACAGATGCCTTGCACATGCCTTGAAGAAAAAGATATCCCTAAATTATTGGAAATAAAATCAAGACAAACCAAGCACGAATGAAAACAAATCTTTGTGGTAACCAAAGGGGCATGGACAGTTCTGTAGCCTCTGCATAAGCTATTAAGTTCTTGATTTCATGATTTATTGGATACTAAAATAAACTGCACAGATAAAATTAGATGACAGTAGAGCTATCCCACGTATACTATTACCTCTCACAAAAATGATGGGTTGTTTGCCTCAAATCAACACCTCTCGCTTCAAATCTTCCTATTTCAGTGCCATTGCTTTATTATAAGACAAACGATTTTCGAATTCGGGGGAAATTAATATATAACATTCCATGCCCCAGATGCGGGCTTTACTGGTTAATAGTGCCTTTTCAATCCACATTTGTTGAACATCCCTCAATTTCAGTCCATCTTCCTCAAGAAGTCACAAACAATTCCACTCCATCTTCACCTCCTCAACTGTGAATTTATCTCCATCCAACAAACAATTTCCCCTTCAAACAAGAATCTAGAACCAAAAACGGCATCGCTCCATCCTACAAGCTCACCAGTGTCCTCCAACTCCATTTCTACCTCCTAAGCTCTCAGTCAACTGCTGAGAATTAGATTTTAAGCTTCCAATATCAAGATCTAATCGCCAAGAAAATCGAGAACCCGCGAGAAAAGAGGAGGTGGAGAAGGAGGACCTGTACTGGTTGAGATCGGCATTAATGGCGGAGATGGCGGCCTCCTTAACGTGAGGAGGGGCAGAGAAATCGGGGAAGCCCTCGGCGAGATTGATGGCGCCGCATCGCTGGGCGAGATGGGAGAGCTCTTGGATGGGAGAAGGGGTTAGGGTCCGCGAAATCCTAGAAAGCTTCGCTTCCATTGCCTGCCTTCCTTGCTTCCTTCCCCTGTTTGTTTGAGCACTCGTGCGACCTTATCTCCGAGAAGCGAGCTCAAAATCACCGATCCCTCCCTTCATCCCGTCTATTGGTCGAAGAAGCGGAGCAGCTGTCGTGTACCAGACAGCGTACATCACTTTTGAGGCTCTAAAACTAAAACTATGCGGGTGGCTAAATGTAGGGAGAGGTTAAGGTGGTCCATGGACATTTTTGGGAGTCGGATAGCCTGTATCTTAGTTTAGATTTTTTTTTCTTTCTAGGCTCATACACTTCTAGTATCTAGTATGACATCTAAAAAAATAAAAAAACAGCAATTTTTAAAGTGCTTTAGATAACTTCCTTCTTCCAACCCGCAGAGTCTCCTCGAGTGATCAACAACGTACGAGACCACCCAATCCGCGGCCCTATTAGCCTCTCTATAAACATACTCAGCCTAAAATATGTAAAACTGATTATAGAGATAATAGGTAGAAGAATCTCGATGTCTGGAAAAAATCTCGACCAGTATAATTTTTGAGGCCTAAGGATGCACTAGGCAACTTTATAGGGCTTGGATGATCCGACCTAATAGGGCTCAAATGATAATGGGGTGTTGATCTTTTGATTGTGTTCGAATATTTAGACAAACTAAGAAGGCTCGGGCTCTTGGAGATTGGAAGGATAAGTTCTGATAAATTGTTGATGCGGTGCTTTATGGATATGGATAAGTTTAGTTGAACGTAAATTAGATGAGTAACATACAAATTGGATCGTGTCCAAAAATACTAGCTTACAAGTAAGTAAATCTGATTTTCTAATTATAATCTTATAAGAAATATTTGTAATGGTGGAATCCAACCCAAACAAAATAAAAAGAGCAACTACTGCTAAGAGGATGTCGGGTAGACTCCTAGAATTTGATTTACTAATTAACAAACTATATTTAAACTAGGCAAGCAAGATACGTAAGATGCATTAAGGATGCACTGTATGTAAAAATAGTTACCTTACTAATTTAGAAAATCTTGCCGTCCTCGTAGCATCCTTTAATATGCAAACCATGGAATAATATGATGACAACAAGCATTACAATGCTATTTTCTCTGAGGACCTAGATTGAAAATTATGCTGCTTCTCTATATAGTTTTCAAAATACCATATTTGAATTTAATGTGTAGCAAAACATCTAAACAGACATCTTTTTACAGACAGTGAGTCCTATGACATTCTGTTCGAACATGATAGAGTAATGAAATAGTTCGTATATTGTCAAAAGTATACACGTGTAGGAAAATTCTCAAAAAGTAGACACTATATATGTATAGTATTATATTAAAGCAACAGTACAACCCACAAGTTACTTTTGCTTGCATGGCCACTCCGGATATAGCCACTTGAATTTCCGTGGGGTTTAAAGGCTTATTCCTTGGGACAGACACAAACACAACGAACACCAGACCGAGCCCAAACGCATTGACGTATTCAAATAATATGAGCCCTCGAGGTTCGTACTGACCGATGGCATAACGAACGTACCCCCTTTAATAAGTTTCTGACGAGCCACGGCTTATTGTAACACCAACGGCTACGAGTAGTTTAAAAGACGCGAAGTGTTCTTAATCGCTGCTTCGGCCGTCCCTCCGCATCCCCCAGCGGTGGACGCGGAGGCGGAGCTGGGCGGCGGCGAGGAGGAAGTCTACCGTCTGGGCGGGGGTGAGGATATCGACGAGGCGGGTGACGGTGCGGGCGCGGAGGGCGTCGGCGGAGGCGAGGAGGAGCTCGAGGGAGCGCACCACCATCTCTGCCGCCTCCGCCCGGGCCTCCCCGTTCCGCACCCCTCGCGCTGCCGCCAGCACCTGCGGGAGCGCCATCGCCTCCTGCGCCCGGGCCATGTCCTCCGACAGCGCCCGCTCCGCCGACGCCGTCTCCCTCTGCAGCACCGCCACCGCCCGCCGCTGCTCCGGCGAGTGCGCGGCGTCTCCGTCGTCGTCGTCGTCGTCAAGGGAGCGGAGGAGGCGGAAGGCGATGGAGGGCTTCCATCCGGCGATCCAGAGGAAGGAGCGCTCGAAAGGGGTGAGCCAGCGGGGGGAGAAGACGCGGAGGACGTCGCGGGCGGCGAGGCGGGCCTTCTGGTGGTAGTAGTCCTGGTGGTGGGCGAGGGCACGGGCGACGAGGGGGCGGAGGACGTCGGGGCGGTCGCGTGGGGCGGAGAGGAGCTCGTTCTGGAGCTCCTCGAGGCCGGCTATCCAGGCGTCAAAGAAAGCCTCCATTGGGGGATTACCAGGGATCACAGGGAGCAGCGTCGGTGGAGCTCTGCGAGTAGAAATTTCGAGGATTTCTCTTCTCGTTCCTTCAGTCGTAAGGAGGCAATCTCCATGGTTGGAAATTTCGAGGTACGGTGATTGAAACTTGAGAGCGGTTTTCAGTTTTCCTTTCTTAGGGGGAGAGACACAGCGGCGGGCTGTGGAGGTCGTGGGGAGCGGTGGAGGGTGTCGTCACTCGCTCACCATTGCGGCTGCCGAATAGAGCAAATATTTGGGGGTTTTAAGGTTTGGGCCCCTGGCGTTTCCCAGGGGTCGGGACACCTTCTGCGGACGAAATACGGACAGGACTCGTTGTGTACTACCCATTGTTGAATAAGGAGGATTTTTAGTATTTGAAATCGATCTTGGAGCATGAATTAATATTATTTTTGAGCGAATTTTGTTCAGGTGATCCAGCAAGTTCGCTTCAGAATATAATAAAATCAAAATAAAATTTTAGCCAGCAAAACAAGTAAGATGAACTAAAATTCTTCTCGACATTACAAACCATTAAAAGAAAGGAGACTTTCAACACCTATGTCACTCGATGCTGATCTGTGGGCGGCTCTAGCTCTCCATCTTCGGGCCCACCGTTCCAAAAGAGCTCGCAGAGGCGCCTCTCTAAGTATATCGTAACGTTGATGTTAACAAAATAAAGAGTAGCAGAGCATCCAGACTCTTCAGGGTTGGCAGTATTTGGAATTCAAAGGACAGGCAGCCACCGAGAAAGAAGTAGGGTGTCTTATGTGACGGGTGCCATGTGATCTTCCTTCACATCGGACGGGCCCAGCTGGTCATCCAGGAACGTGCACTGATGCATAGAAATGATCTTATCTATTAATAATTTATTTTATTTAATTGATATCTATTGGAAGAATTATCATGGGAGTGGCAATAATTAGGAATTTAGAGTTATAGAGATATAATTTTGGGGGAAACATTTTCCTTGCTTCCAACTTAAAACCTTCTAAGTTGGAGAACGCAACTAATATCTATAGCCCAACTTGCTTATGGGCTGATAAAACTACTTTTTTGAAGCGTGGATTTCCTCTATAAAAATGAGTTTTAAAGTGGGTTAAATTTGATCCGATTATATCTGCCTTAAAGTCAAACTTTTATCGGATGACTTTTAACATAAAAATAATATCTGAAAATGTATCACCTAGTTGAAAAAGCTTTTCCGAGTAAATCCTTCTAATGACCCATTTATCTACGACACTGATGGAAAAATATTGGACATTTTGATCTCGGATTGGACTGACTTTCTTGACCTTGGTATTAGTTGAGGTGAACAACTTCGGAGAAGATCGAGTTACCCCTCTGCTCATGTTAATAAAAACCAACAGTTATGATAACGCTGTAGTCAATGCATATCGGCATAATTATCGTTGTGTATTGCTCATGTGGGATGGTTACGACATTGTTATCATACAGTCGACCATTACCATATAGATAAGATACGTCGTGCCAAATCAGGTAATGAATCAGTATGCTATCCTATATAAAAGGATAGCCCGAGAATCCTCATGTAAGCTCATTTGGAGAATCTTCTTTACAAATTTTCTTCATTTCACATTATTGCTATCTTCCTCACCTCGGTCTCATCCGACCTGATTCCGTTCGATTTTCACTAACCTCAAAGCAAGCCGAGCAACGCTCCGACCTTGATTTAGAATATAGTGGCAACAGGGCGCCTCTATGATAAGCCCATGATCAACCTAGATTACCCATTATTTATCTAAAGCTAACCCTTGATTTTGATCTTATATATAAGATAGTGTTTGACACATCTGACGCACACAAGAGAGATAACAAATGGTTGCCATCGTCCATCTGAATAAAGAGCTTCCTCCTATTGATTATCTTTTAGCTGCGGTTCCATTTTTTTCAGGTCCAATTTTGTTGTTTATCCCATGCTGATTTTACCGATTACTGGCAGAACCAACACACTGAACAAAGAGAGGGTTATCCATTCCAGATTTGTCCCACAGTAATCAAGATCAAATCATGTTGAAAGGTGACATGATATTTTCTCCTTATAGAGAAACTGCACGCTACACCGGATGCACTATGTTGCCGTACATGCCACTAATCACAACCGCTCATTCATGTAGAAGTGCACTAAAATACACGTTTAATGAGTAAAATCTATAGAAATAAGTATCTACGTGCATAATACAATCTCTCTTTTCTTGTGACTCTTCATCCATGTATAAATATCATCAAATAGGTTCTATGGGTTCATTATGTTCTCAATACCCGTACCGGCCCAGAGTGGTCATCAGTGGTTCCAGGACTTGAGAGATGGATTTTGGTAGGTGAAGCTTAAATAGAAAACTCCCACCAGTATGCAGTAAATTAAAATCTGTTAGCTGTTCTGGTTTCAGAATAAAAGAGGGAAGACAATTTAACACAGTGACATATAGTTAATTCATCTCAAACATCTAGAATTAGCCTGACATTTAAGTATATCAAGAGCATGATAAGTAGCCAACTTAAACATATTTTCTTCATCATCACTAGATATTATGTGGATAGACATCATTTAACATCAAAACAAAACCCAAAGGATGTGATACCCCTTTCTTTGCATCGACCAGCAACCACCCTCTCGTGCTGCCATCAATCACATCAGCTCGTGCTGCATCTGAACGCCATTGTCCTCTGCACCCTAGTTCTCTATCACAGTTCTCTTCTTTCAGGTCCATAAGCCCGCAGCCATCATATTCTACAACGTTTTCTTTCATAGAACGCCATATGCTATGGCAATTATCCATAGTAACTCCAAGGCATATATAAACTGTGGTTAGAGAAAAATGCACACCCAATTCCTTGCAAAATGGGATCAAAAGGCAGCAAGCAGTACATGGGGGCGTTCGTAATCAAAGCTTCTGGAACACGGGGTTGGATTGATACACCATTTGATCAGAAAGAGCCATGTACAGAACTCTGGAACCATCACCTCCCAGATGAATTGCGGTGGGAGAGGAAGAAACGGTAGTCTGGATGATCCACCCGTAGATGGCAAAGCCACCTGTCAGCAGATTGCAAAAGAGAACTTTCTAGCTGCCGCTCATAAAGCCCATTTTGGGTGCACATAGGACCCTTGAATTTGTACGAAGCAAGCCCAAATACAGGTAGTGGTATCTTCCCAGAGAGGTCAGCGGAGCTGTTGACATTCCTAATGTTACAAGAACCATAACTCTCAGGATATACATTGTTACCATCTGCCCAAAAACCAAGATACATGGATTAGCCAGATAATTTTGGTTATCAAGTTCTACCCTCTCTCTCTCTCTCTCTCTCTCTCTCTAATTCAGGTTTTAGATCAATAGTCAAAATTCAAAAGATCACTAGAATTCAGACCTTATTAAGGTTCACAATCTCGATATCGAATCTTGAACTAGTACCATATTGGCACAGTATTAGTATGCCTAATATGAAAGATGTTTTAGTGTATTAATACTCAGTATATGCCCCGTAAAAAGTATCAGTCCGGTATCGGCATGGGGTGGAACATATCGATATTGTGAACCTTGGGCCCATCATCTTGTATGTGATGTGAATCACAAAAACCATAGTCCTTACTTTTCATAAATGTGGACAGTGGGTGGAAGGTCAAAAAGCAAGCATCCAAATCCTGTAACGTGGGTCCCGTTGGTATCCTATATATCGGGTACCTGCAACCAACTCAAATACTAATATGATGCACATTCAAATGGAAATCAGTGGATATTAGTACCCAAAGATGATGAGGGAATACCAAGCTACAGAGATCCAACTGGAGGGAAGCAGATCACAACTCCTATAGGTCTTCAAATCAGGAAATTTACTTGCAAGAACTGAAATCTGCAACAAAGATTGGCAGCATCTGTTAGGTGAAATATGCATTTCTGCTTGATTGCAACTAAATTAAGAATAAACGTGCCTTGTCTGCTAAAGGTTGTCTTCCATATGGTGGATGATGCTCTAGGTACTCAAATACGGGTAGCTGCAGTTGGTTGCAAGTCTCACTATCATCACTAGAAAAACTTTCTTGGCCCACATGGCTGGTATTATTCAAGGATTCCCTTATACCTCGAACAAGTCTCTCAGTATCACTCTCACTACTGCCATTGCTGCTTGTGTCCTGGCAAATGTCAGCATCACTTTCCTCACCAGGTCGGCTTCTGTGAGAGCAAAGTCATTAAATACTTTGAACTAAAAGAAAAAAGATATCTCATTAAAACCCTAAGCAGATTTTATTTAGCAGATACAGAATGAACCTTGAATATTTGATGTGCAAATCTTTAAGGACAGAGAATTACTATTAGCAGCTAAAAGAGAACATCTAAAAAAGGTTATTACTGGGGATGTATTCATACTAGATTTGTGTGATTCATCCATCTTAGCAAAAAAAAAAAAAAAAGGTTGTTCCAAGAAGAAGAGAAAATATGATAACCTTCCCTGTAACACATCTTGTCAAAGGTGAATGGAATATGGATAGTCTTGTAAATGAACCATCCAATGAGATGGATTATATGGGGTAAACGCACAATGTGAATGTCAACCTGGAGCAATCATTCTTTAACACGCTATGGTGAAGTAGAACAACAAGAAGTAATAGAATGGTGAATCGGCCCGGACAGTTTGGGGCATGCTGAACTGGACCGGCCAAGAACTGAAATGGTTCAATGATCTGATTTGGTCCTGGAACCAAACTGGATTCAGTTATAAAAATCTTCCTCTCTCCTCTCTTCTAGTCCTCCTCGCCTCTCACGAGTCATGATTCCACCCATCTCTCATGATTCCCCTCGCTAGGGTTAGGGTTCCATCACTACCGCTATCAACGATGATGGAGACAATGATCATTCTTGGCACTTGATTCGGTCCCAAAACCGTTGTTGCCATTGTGGACAATGCTAGAGTTAGGGTTAGGGTTATGTTACCACCACCACCACTCTCTTTCTAGACACCACATTGACACTATCAAAGATGAGGACGAAGGGTACCAAGGCCTGGAGATCAGAGATCAGAGCTAGAAGGTATACCTGTCCCTCCCTCCCTCCCCTTCTCTCTCTCGCTCTCTCTCTCTCTCTCTCTCTCCCCCTCCCTCCCTCCCTCCCTCCCTCCTTCTCTCTGTTCCTCTCCTTCTCCCTCTGCCTCCTCTTCCTCTCCTTCCCTTGTACACACACAAAGAGATAATATATGTATTGAAACTAAGTAATGAAAGAGATGCTTTCCTCTTTAAATATTACAAAACATGATTTCATTTATTAAACTCAGCCCAAGTTTAAAATGTAGTCGGTTAGAGTATTTGCCATAACATCAAACAAGCAAAGATTTAGGTTTCACGGCAAATTCTATTGTAACTTTGACCTTTTGTATCCAATGTTACTTACACACTTGCATCCAACTGCATGAATGTGTCAGACATTCGGGTACCTATAGAATTAGCTATGTGCAGCTTTAAAAGATTTGTGGAGATCTAAAATATACCAACAATGAATTACACCATCCATTTTGACGTTAGAAGTGAGTAGGATAAGAAACATGGCTATTAAAAGGCCTCATAGACAATGCCTTCAAATTTTAATATATAAATATATATGATTATTCAAACTACAATATAGACAACTTTAAAGATACAGACAACTTAGATCAAAGATGCAATCCATCCTAGTATGTAAGAAAGAAGAGAGAAAAATCCATCCCAAAACAAGATGATCAAATAACAAAAAAGTTAGAGGTAGCACACAAAAGCAAACCAGAAACCATAACATAAACAAGATACAAAAAACCAATTTAGCGTCCATAGCATTGTAATATCAGTAACCAGTGTCAAAAAATCTATTTTCAAATGATCCACGAAAGACATAGAGTATACAAGATTGCTCTCAACACTCCACAAGGGATATAACTAATGAACAGTTTTCCCTCTTTTCTTCTCGTTCATGAGTGACAAAATAACAGATATCTATCATTCGACAGAGCATATAGCCATAGAGAATCACTCAAGATGACAGACAGCAGATAACGAACACAGTTTTTAGCATACTATAGTTATAGCAGAGACCCAATCATACCTTGCGTTCAAGCTAGGCCTCGATGGATCCACGAACAGCTGGATACCGGACAAGAACGGCACATAGTACTGGATTACACTGTCGCTCCCATTCAAAACCAACGGCACCCCCGCTCCATAAGCACTCCACTCCCTGAATGACTCCCAAAGGTCTCCAAGATTAAAATACGGGCCCAACTCCACCTCATCGCAATTCCTGCACCCCCTCACGCTCGTCTGCCACCAGCCAACCCTCCAATTTACCAAAGAAAGAGGCAGAAAACAAAGAAAGGGAACACCTTTGAACTAACAAACCGAGTTTAACCTTGGGGAAGTACTGAGCGGGCACGAACGGGGTGGTGGACTGGAGGAACCGCTCCAGGTTCCCGGCAGGCGGCTCCAGTCTCGGGGACGGAGACGAGGGGCCCGACGATGAAACCGAGGTCTTGGACGAGGAGTCGTCCGATTCAGCCGGCGACGCCGCCGGTGAGAGCGGCCGGGCCTTCGCCGTCCTTCGAAGAGATTGCTGCTTCTGCTCTTGCAGGACTTGCCGCTTCTGCTGGAGCTTGCAGCGGATGGCCGGAGGGTTGTAGAAGCGATTGACTCCGTGGCCGCCAGCGGAGGAGCCGCCGGAGAGGACCATTTCCGAGAAGGAAGGAGAAGGGAGAGAGAGATCGAAACCCTAGAGTTCTCAATGGAGTTCTTTGTTCGAGGGCGGCGGCGATCGGGAATTCGAGTGGGAATTAGGGTTTTTATCAGGTGGTTTTGGATCTAGCAATGGTGGTGCGAGGGCGACTGAGTTTTTCCGATTCCCGTTTCCTCCGTTTCCTTTTTTGGCAGAGAAAAGGTTCAAAATAAAAGAAAGGGAAAGAAAGAAAGAAACGGACGAGTTGGTATCCCGTCACTGCTCACCGACAGCGACCACGGCGAAGAGCCGTGCAGTCTCCGACACGTAAGAAAGGCCTGTGCTCTTGTTCGGAGGTTGAGCCCACTTGCGGTGATCGGAATTTTACGGACTGTTTTTTTTTTTGACTTGGGAAACGTGGTTTTCTTTGGTTTGCCTGCACGTTAGCCATCCGACGAAGACACCAATTAAATGACGATCATGAAGGACTTTAAAGTCAAAACAGAATGAGCCTTTTATTAAACTTATAGGGTCTTTATACACGTGGATTGATGTTGTCCGTACATCAAGGGATGAAAAGCCGATCTAGCGGTTGAAAACTTTAATAATGGTAGAGGAAGGCCGTTCGGCTGGTTTATTAATTTAAAAGTAGGAGACCGTTTATATGGGTCCACCATATAAATTAAGAGAGCTATTTTGATGAAGATCTAACGGCTGGCTTTATCTTTTTCGTTACTCACTTGGACGATTCTGAGCTTCACGGTGTGGCGGTACGCTTACCTCCGTTTGTTGGAGCTTGATCAAATGATCACTCCCGGCCCTGACCCATCTCGAGCCGGACGGATGGACCTCCGGTTCAGAATCAGGTACGAGTCCAAAGGCAAATCCTACATAAGATGTTGCTCGGAACGCAAGTGCAGTGAAAAATAGATGAAGGTATGAGACTGGTTCTTATAATTCCAATTTGATTCTAACCTAATTGGTTAAGTGCATAAAATATATAATCTTAGTCTTGTACTCTTTGGTTTCTTTTACAAAGTTAATTGCTTGTATTTTGAAATTATATTATTCATGAGTTATCACTCCTTAGATATGTTATTGTACATAGTGCGGGCCAGAATTTAGGCTTGAACACTCCAAACCGGCCCGGTCCGATATTGTCACCTGGACCAATCTGACCGGCGTTTGGTAAGCTCAGCGTTTCGACGGCAGCCTCATGTCGTAAGAGGTGAGCTGATCCACTGAGGGGCATTTTCGTCATTTAGATACGAATGACGGAAATCGAAAGGAGGGTGGTTCTATATACACCCCCCCTATTGCTCAGGACACCCCCCAAAAATTAAAAAAAAATTAAATACTCTCTACACCCCCCCCATTTGCTAAGGACACCCCAAAAAATTAAAAATTCCTAAATTACCCCCCACCCTCCCCACCCCCTCACCTAAATTGCTCTCTACACCCCCCAAACCCCCCACCCCGCTCTTCCCCTCCAAAACACCTCGCCAACGCCCAAAACCCCCCGTTCCCCCTTCTCCCTCTCGTCGCCGGCATTCTCCCGATCTCCGACCACCTCGCCGGCTTCTCCCGGAACCACCTCGCCGGCTTCTTCCGAAATTTTTTTTTTCACAGTTCGTGCTCCGTTCGGCACTGGATCGCCGAACAAAAGGCTTCTGTTCGGCTGAACAGTGCCGGACAGAAGCCTTCTGTTCGACACTGTGCAGCCGAACAGATCTGTTCGGTTGAGGGTTGCCGAACAGAAGGCTTCTGTTCGGCACTGTTCAGCCGAACAGAAGCCTTTTGTTCGGCGATCCAGTGCCGAACGGAGCACGAACCGTGAAAAAAAAAATTTCGAAACAAGGTGGAACACGTACCTTTGCGGCCGATTCTTCGTCCCAAATCACTAGTTGCTTGTCCATGCTTCGAATGGGGCTTAAATCTCCTTCAAAGATCGCCTAAACGATGTAAATGGATCGAGGGGTTTAAGGGGGGTTTGAGGGGTGTTTTTTTTTTTCTTTTCAAAACGAAACGGAGGAGGAGGAAGGGGGGTGTATGAGAAAATTTCAAGGGCAATATGGTAATTACACTAAAAGGTTAGTTTGGGTATTTTTTTTTTTGGTTTTTGGGGGGTGTCCTTAGCAATAGGGGGGGTGTATATAGAACCACCCTCGAAAGGACGCTATCGCGATCCCTTGTAATAAATAATCATCCAAAAACTTCGACAATATTACGGAAAGATCGTTCCCATTTATTTGAAGGGGGGTTTTCGGAGTGGTACTCAGTACTCTTGTCAATATGCAATAAAGGAGCAAACGTTTTAGATTTTACGGATAGGGGATCCGATAGGAGTAAGGACTAGTAAAAGTGGCAATTGGATAAGATAAGATAATAAGATATGGATCAGAAAATAAGGTTCGAATTGGATTGGATAAAAGATAGAATATAAATTCGTCAATCTAAATTCAAATTATTTATTAAATATATCAAAAATTTGGACTTGAACTCATCTATTTTATTAAACATGTAACTTTATCTGACCTATAATGAGTTAAATCAAGTTAATTAGGTTAACAGTTAAGCATTAACATCTCCAAGGATTAGTCCACATCCGATGTTGATAGGCCATCTCTCATTTGCCGACCGAGGCCTCATCTTTTAATTGGATAATGATAGAATTGAGAGAAGCCCTAGCTTTCATTACTTCTTAATAAATTGATGGTGAGATTCGCTGTATAAGTCCTCTTTGTTTTATATTGATGTATCCATCTAAATGATGCGGTGTGTTCACCAAATCAATAAAAAATGGTCCACCTTGTGCGATATTGTTTGGTGGCCACATCTTGGTTCCGTGAATGTGGCATTGGATTATCCTCACCATTTTTTTAAAAAAATATGGTTTTGGATTATAGGACACTATAGGAGATAAGTGGGGCACTAAGGAAGTGGGGGTGGCGACGATACCTTTAGATAATCCTCTTCGTAGAATTCTAGAGAAATATTTGCGATGATTTGGTGACACGTAGACACAAATAAAAAAAGTAAAAAAAATATGAAAAAGTAAAAGTTGTTGACAATCCCATTGACTTGTGCATCTGTTTGTCACCCAATCAAATCAAGTTAATATTAAGCAATAATTGGAGTTATTAGTAAACATGAGTAAGCCAAAAAATACTTTTTGAGTTTTTTAATTCTAGACTGAGTTCGCTTTAATACCATTTATAATAATTCAAAATTTCATTCAAAAAAAACCAGCCAAAAGATATTTTTAGAGTTTTTTAGTCATGTATAAATATGCAAGATTTTTTTGGCGAATAACCGATGCAGAATTAAACACATTGGTACTTGAGCTTGTAGAGTTTTCTTTCAATGGATTTTAGTAGTTGATGCAAATATTGCTTCCCGAAACCTCGCATTCTTAAACAAAATAGCTAGCCCGAGTGCTCCCAATATGATGCAGAGAACTTGCACCGGCAGTATCCATAGATGACAATGCAATGATAAAACTCAATTTTGAGACTAATGGTATGCTTTTAAGGAATGAATTTACACAGGAAATTCTTTATGGGTAAAAAAAAAACTTCAGCGTCAATTTGGGAGAAATGATGTGGGAGAAGTGACTTTTCTTAAGATTATGAAGGCTTTCTTGTCTGCATATTATTTTCCAGGTTACAATTTCTCCATATAGTTACATAGAGAAGAAAAAATGATAGATGAATTACCTAATTCCATGACTTGGGTCGCAGGTGACATTGGATATGAAGACATTTCTTGATCCCGGAACAATGGAGATGCAATCGTCACCGGTTCCAATAATTGAATCAACAATATTAATGTGATTCGTAATTCGGACGTGAATGCCTTGCTATTCACCAGATTTAGTCATACACCACCGAGTTTTTGACTACGTCGAACTTTAGCGTCTGCCACAGCAGCTTAATTATCACTTCACTGATCAAATTATTCTACAAACATGAAAGTGAAAACCAATTCTTTGTGGGCACATGAAAGATAGCATTTTTAATGTTTATTTCAAGATTTTTTTTAAAAAAAAACAACATTTAATCTTTAGAAATTCGGAATTCTATGAGTTGGGAAGGAAAAGTGTGTGTACTGTAAAAATTTATACGAGCGTATATTTAGTCCCACATAGGGTATGTGCTTATGTAAGGTTAAGGTTCTAAAATAATATTTTTTGACTAGCTTTTTTGAATGATTTTCTAGATTATTATAAATGGTATTAGAAAACTAGACCTATGGCTTATGTACACTAGGGAATACTGCAACATGAATCTATTATGAGAGATTACACGTTGATATAGTATTTGTGATTGGATTTAAATGAATTTGGACATAAACAGAGAGAACATACAGATCCCACATAGGGTATGTACAAATTAAATCTTAAATACTTATATAAGGCTAAAGAATTCAAATAACATGTTCTTGCTGATATTTTTGGATGAGGTCTTAGGTTGTGACATAACCTATAAATGATGCTAGTGAAGAGGGAAACGCTCAGTTCAAGCCACTGAACTTGATCCAGAATCATCAGGGAAGTCCTCCATCTCAAGAAGAGCCTTCACCATTCCCTTGATCTTGACAGCCGGAGATATTCCAGTTTCGCATGGACCTTTGAACTCTACCGGACCGAGCACAAAGGTCCCTTCAAGGACCAAAAAGGTTGCATTCCCTTTGAACTTGCATGCCTCCATCCAAGCAACCAAGAAAGCCAGGCATAAAAACTAGGATAGGAAAATTGTTCTAGGACATGGATACTTGAAAGAATGTCTATGTTCCAGACTGAAAAAGAGAGAGAGAGAGAGAGAGAGAGAGAGAGAGATTTTGTAAAGCTACAATTAGAATATTTCACTATATTAAGTCATATACTGCTGCTGAATTATTCAATATTTTTTTTAGGTGAAAAAAAATGTTACTAAATATTAGCAATATTATATTTGTGAATACATGTCTATTTATATGCGTATGTCTCTATGTGTACTTCTAAACAATTAGGCGAGAAAAAAACTATGTTGAAGAGAAAATAGAAGAAAATTTGTTATTCTCTTCCTATCTTCTCAAGTTGCCTGATCACCTAATTTAAATCGATAACAACAACAGTTTGGAAGCTTAAAATTCTAGCAATCTTGTTCATACCTGCACAAAAAGGTATGTTAATATGTTCCAATGTTAAAGTATGCCACTAACATTTATTTATAAATGTTAGCTCAGACCTATACTTCGCCTTCTAGCTCAAGCCACATCTAAAGACTTGGCCAAACAGAGAGCTTAGTTTGATTAGAAAGTAAGAGCTCAAGCTTGCATTGAGATTTTGCATGTTTAAGTGATTTATGAGCCAATGTCAAGTATGTATATATGAGCCTAGCTTGAGCTTGAGCAAAACTTAAACCCTCATGCAGGGCCGGCCCAACCCTTAGGCGACTGAGGCGGTCGCCTAAGGCTCCGGCCCAAAAAAGGCCCATCGCAGAAAAGGCTTTAAAGACAAAATGGAAAAAAAAAAAAGGTCCTCTTGCAAGTTCACCTTAGGCCAACCTATTGCATGAAAGGCCTTACAGACAAAATGGCCTTAGGCCCCCAAATACATTAGGCCGCTTCTGCCCTCATGCTCAATCTTATACTTAAAAGCCTAATCTTGCAATCCTACTTAAGCTAAAACAATTTTGTTCTCTGAGAGAGAGAATTTTAGAAAGCATCACTTACTTTACCATTGTCTTTCTCCCAGGCGTTGCTCCAAACTGGGTTACATCGAAAACCCGAGGGTTGGCACAGACTATGGTGACAAAAGAGTACTATTACCGCCGAATCTAGACCAAAGTGGGAATGCAGCTCAGACGATCCTAAAGTCTACTAGAGAAGAGTTAAGTAGGATGGTTGAGAAATCAGGTGCTCGTCTCCTCTGCTAGGTGGCCTGCAAAAAGTTCACTTGCCAGAGAGTTTCTGATGGAGGACCCTCCGATGCTTAAGACAGAACATGGAAGTGAGAGGGTTTCAACAGAAAGTCGCTCTATGACTGATATTGTTTATATGTATGTTGTGTATTGTATACTGTGTATTTGAGGTCTCTGGATTGCCAACCCTTTATATAGGAAAGCCAGTTTTGTCATTATCTGGGCCGACATGGCATATAATGATGGCTAGGCAACGACCGATGGTACGATCGTGATGCGGAGGTCAGTCTATATGGATGGCGTGTGGCGCAAGCCTAACGCAGAACGTGGTGCTGCCACGATTGCGGACTAACAGAGCTATCGGTTGTTAGGATTGTTAATCCTTGTAAACGCATGCTAATTATTCTCCTCGGTTGGTGGTTCCTCGATTAGTTTGCTCCTCGGTTGAGGTAGAAGTCATTTGCCTCGGTTTATATCCGAGGTCAAGAATGTCAGTCTAGTCCAAAATTGATATACAATATTTCCCCCATCAAGTACAAATAACATAGAGGAAGCTGCTCTAAGGCCAATGGTTTTGCAAACATAGGGGAGTGAAGTCATGATGTATCTTTTAGCACAAGAGACAGGAATGGCTCGTGTATTTTTTTTTTCTTTTACATCTATACAGAGTTCGTCATACCGGCCCAAAATGAATAATATGGAGCATACCATGTTGCATAAGTTTGGTACCAATATCCATATGGAAGGCGTACCAATAATCAGTATACCAAAAAAATTTTGTCCCTTATCTTTATCGATATAGTACCAGTATGGCATCGGTACGAGATATAGTACCATAATACCAAACCTTGATACAAACCTTTTTCTCTACCTGCTTGCGCTATTCATATGGTAGGGAAATGAATCAATAACTTCTGCTATTGTTATAACGTTACAACGAACGCTTCTCTGTGTCAATGTCCTTTTGAACGCAAGCGAGAGTAACTTCGAGAACCACTAATGGTTTATAAATGATGCATTAATAATAGTTGCAACCTGCAACATTAGGCCATAAACTATGGTTATGTTTTCTCAAAAAACTATGGATATGAAAGAGTCATAGGGTTAGATTATGGAAAATATATAAAAATAGATATCAAGTATGTTTTCTTAGATTTAGATCATCGGATCTAAGGAATGGGCAGTCTCATATACAATGGAGATATTGCATTATCACCGCACCCAATTTAGGACCCAATCTAAGGTCGGATGATCTTATGGCCATTTGGAAATTAAATTTAGGAGGAGTAGATTTAATTTATTTGTAATTCTGAACGGCCCCTGCTTTGTATTATCACTGGACTTGACTCCCATTCATGGCTTTTGGGTGCCATTTATGCAACTTAGATCGAGGCTTTTGTAACGCTCAATGGTTGTAAGTTGTGTTGGTTACAACTCCGGCTAACTCTTAGCAATGAGTTGGTGAGGTTACCATGGGCTCAAACCCTTGACCACAAGGTTAAGAGCCTTGCGCTCGACCGACTAAGCTAGATGGGCTAGCTACAAGTTAGTAAAGTTTATTTTCAAAATTTTACAAATTTGCTTGCATTCAATATAAACAAAAAATGATCATATCGTGATTTATGAAATTAATATCAAAAATTAAATTACAAAATAGAATGCATTCATATTTGTCTATTTAAAACCACTATTTTTGGAATGTATGGTCGGTTTAAATTAGCAACCACTATCATATGTTTTATGGCTTGTGTGGAAGCCTTACTTTTTATCATGAGATATTGCGATTTAGTTGTCATGTTACAAGTAGATTTATGGTTATAGATTGATTATGTATACAAGGGTGTCAAACAAGGACTGCCCTTGAGATGCAACCACTTGGTGTACGCTAGTTTGATTGAAAGTAAAATTGTAACCGTGATATTAGCAAAGTGAAGTGAATAAACATAAACATAAAAGAAGTGTCAACATAAATATTTTCTAACATTTCATTTAAAAGGTGAAAAAGGGACTTGCCGAATAAATACCCAAAATCTCTCCGATGAATAACTGATATGGAACTAAACACACACCTATATGGGTCCTCACGATATCATATAGCTGCCAAAGCCTTTTGCACAAAAATATCCATGATATATAATCAATCAACAATCATAAATTTTATTAGAAAAACCATCTATATCATCTCAAAAAAACCTTCTTACATTTTTTTTATTATTATGGACTACATAATAGGGGTAGCCTATCCCAGAAACTCCCAAACCGTCGACAAAGCTAAAATTTGGTCATAAGCAAACTAATCAGCAAACTTATTGTGACTTAAAAATATTTTTCTACTAGGCCAACACATCTCAATTTATAAAAAACAAACAGACCAGACAAAAAAAAAAAAAAAACGTTTGTTCAATCCCTTGTAGAGACAGCTTTGCCTATGCCAAAAAGCCATCAATAAGAGAGGCTAGCTAGGAGTTGTAATCGCCTGGAAACCGTTATCACCCCAAGTCTTCATGCAACATCACCTTGTCCTCCCCTTAGACCAACAGCAATCCATTTATATGTAATAATGCTGAATGTGGGCCCCTTGATGAAGGTGGAATGGATCCATTTCTTTGTGACATGGAACTACCGAACCCTTAAAAAAATATATATTACAACAATGCAGCCACATTTTCCATTGAAATAGAATATTTTGCTTCAGAGAATTTTTCCATTAAACAGATTGCAGCTGATGATTGTTTTTTCATTGATCAGAGATCATGAAACAAGAATTTTTAAACTTAATTAAATTACGAGCAGCTAGACCATACCATCATGGTAAGATTATGTCGGAACTATTCCCATTAAGGAGTGCACCTAATCTAATAGTAGTGGAAAGGTTGGCATGACCCTCTACCATTAAGTCTTAATAGATGTAGTGCAAGAATAACGTGCTATCTACCTCCTAACCATATTCTATCCCTTTAGTGCAAACTCTCTTTGATTGGGCGCTAAGCCAACTTTCTCGAAAACCTTTCTTCTTCATTATCATTTTAGAAAGGAAAGTAGGGATTTTTCTTCAGCCGATCTTCAATGGTACAGCCTTCATTAGTTTTGATTTATTTCATAATTTTTCAACTTATTTTCTTCAGTTCAATTTGTTGATCTTTCCAAGTATTTTATCAAATCAAATTTATGGAGAGGGATAGCATTGTTTAAAAAAAGTGGATAGTGCATATTGCTTTCCTTTACTAGAAGATCATCCTAAAACTTTCACTAAAATAGATCTGGTGAACTTAATTCTATACTCCAGCGAGCGATAACCGTAGCACCCTATAATAAGCTTTTCCTTTTTTTCTTAAAAAAAACAGAATCTAGATATTTTTTATACTCGGAGGCCTCACCGGTATGTTCTAAATCAAATGGTGGCGAGTCTAATATATGAAATATTATCTAGCATAAGTAGCTATATTGAGGAAGTGAATGCGCCCTTTAAGAATCAAACTTCTAATCTCTAGATGCTGCTAAGCCCTAGATTATGGTTATTATTCTCATTCAACATATTATTATGAAAAGTACAAATTTTGTGAGTAAAAAGTCTAAAGGTTGGGGGATATGGGAAGAGATTACAAGCAGGCCAAGCTCCAAAAAGTATGATGCAGTTGATTTTTCTGCCTCACGTCCGGCTTTGTGGGAGGCAACATTCTTGAGTGGTGATAATGCCAGAGCTAGTTAAGATCGATGGCTAGCCTATTCTTGAGTGGTGATAATGTCAACATGAATATATTCCAACATTTGATAGAGAAGGTGAAAAGTGAATATATTACATAGCTACCAAGGCCTGTTTCACTAATACTTATAATATATAATTAGTAAACAGTCATAAGTTTAATTAGACAGCTGATTACAGCATTTCAAAAAAGAACATACTTACATTTTTTTTAATAACGAACTACACCATAGGGGTTTTTTTTCAATAATGAACTACACCATAGGGATAGCCCTTCCTGAAATTCCCACATCATGGGGATGAAAATATGAGAGGTGGAAGAGAAAGAGAATATTAGAGATAAATTGGAGAAAAAACATAAACAAATTAGGAATTTTTTCCTGGGCTGCATTCTTCCCCTACTTAGCATCATTACATACGAATACATGATAGAAAATCAATCAGTCATGTACATATGGCAGGTAATCTGGTTAACTTGTCATAATTACAAGATTATTTGGCATCCTCTAATTTTGTCAGGTGGCATCAAACCGTGTCTGAGATGGTACCAAATCATGTGAGATATGGAGATCTCCAATCATTCAAATAAATTACAATCTTTAACCAAAGATTCTAAACCTCCCCCTCAAGTTGATGCATCGAAACTCATTACACCCAACTTGCTTAGTATGCTCTTCGATCTGTTTCTTCTAACAGGTTTGGTAAATATATCTGCCAATTGATGTTTGGTAGCAACATATGGGGTATAAATTATCCCAGGTTGCACCTTCTCATGGATAAAATGACACAACCCTATATGCCCTGTTCTTTCATAGAATACAAGATACGAAGAAGTGTATGGCAGCTTAAGGAAGACGGCTTTGTAAGAGGTCCGTGAAAGAAGATGCAAAAGTGGATGAATCTCAAGATGTTGATAGTGAGAGTGAAAGTGATTCCAGCTTGTCCTTGCGTGATTGCAAAAATATTAACGAGGAGGATGATGACTTCAATAATTCAATCACTGAGGCCGAACTACTTGAAGATCAAAGAGATGAGATTGGTGAAGCAGATGAGTTAGTTGGCAAGATACCCGAATTAGGTGAGAATGATGAGCTCAAAAGCCTAAAGAGCTCACCACATCCAAAATCAATTCAGGTCACATGTGAATCATAATGAATTCAGAGCCTGCAGCACCTCAACAATTTGTTGGTTATACATCTTTCACACTAGCACACCTGTTCCACTATATAGTCTCTCACATTAAGATCAAAAGTATCCAAATACATAGCATCTTCAAACTAGCACGCATCCGCTGCACCATACAATCTCTTGCATGACACCCACATAACTGCAACCACCAAGCAAATTTACAAAAAGAAGACCAAATAGGAAACCACCAGACAGCAAAGAAAAGAATAAACTTTATTAAAAGCTCTATAAAAGCAGAGCTTATGGAACGGGAATGGTATCTAGTACATTTTAATTTGAAGAAGGTATTGCAGCAAAATCAACTGATACCCCAGCTATAAACCAATAGTAAGACACTACTAATGAGTGTAAATTGCCACCAAATACTGTTTCCAATCGTGTATGAGTTAACTGAATCTGTTACAACAGGAAAAAAAAAATAGCGTACACCACCTGCACGCAGGAAATCGATGGGGAGGAAGTTTGATTAAAGAACAAAGAACCTGAAACATAAGTCTTTTGACCTACAATTTCTCCTTTCCTTTGATTTACCTCCATAATTCTTGAATTCAATTGCAGCATCTTCACGGGTTGAAGGTGACAATTCTAAAAGCATCTGATCCTAAACAGGCAGGCTCTGCAAGTAACATTCAGAAACCAACCCCCATATTCATTCTCTCCACTGTTCTTCCTTTAGGCATATACAATCTTCAAAGCAAAAATTGGCTAGGGAAAAACTGGATTTAGCCCCCCACCTGCAATTCATGCAGTTCTAGTCCACATAGAAACAAGGCCTCTCTGGGCTTCAAAACTGAGAATCACAAGCCAAGTTCCCCAACAATTGAAGATAATTTTATCAATAATAAACACTAGCTATCCAATGGTAATGATGATGGCGAAGCCATCAACTATTGGTCAACTCTGGTTTGAAGTTGTATGCACAAGCTTCAGAACAACATCTTTAACAAAGGAGCTGAAGCAAGACAAGCAGCAACCTTTCATCAGATATGTCGATTCATCATCATTTATTGCATGGGTACAATTGCTGGGAGACGGAACAGGGGCAGCAACCATTCTGCTGCGGTGCTCGATTCCACATGCTGCTAAAATTGTGTGGGTCGAACGCCTTGCGACCTCCTTGAAAGTTGCATGCTCTTCAGAAAGATTTTAATGAAAAATCAGTATTGAAAGGTGGAGAGGGAACAAAGTAGCTACTTGAATGTGCTCAGACTGATCTTAATTTTAAAAAAATAAAAATAAAAAATAAAAAGAATCTTCAAGAACTTAAAGACCTAGAGCTCTAGTACAATAGAGAGGAAAAGAACACCAAAGCTTGTCGAGATGTTTTAGGCTACGATTCTGTTATCACGCCAAAAATCTGAGAAATATAAACCAGAACAGATTTCTTTAACCATGCTGTCGGTACTCATGACTTTTGTTCTGTAATGAATGATAAACTCTAAGACAGAAGGTAGTATTAAGTAAAATCTTAGCTTGCATTAAATTTACGAACCATGAACCTACACAAACATTCATGTGGTAAAGGGCGAATGAAACACAAAAGAAAACACAGAGATTCCAAGGAGTAGGCATCTAAGGAAATAGAGAAGCTTAGCAACATCCCAGTTATTTTTTCTGCTCGAGAAGCAACGCAGAATTCATTTATGCAATCAGCCATTTAAAAATAGTCTTGCTGATAAAAAAGATGACTAAAGGCACCATGAGAACTAGGTTTCAACAGAAGCCATGTTTGACCTAAGTCACCAACAGCACCACATAGCAAAGTTAGCCTAGTAGCTTTTACATCAAAGGGACCAAGCAGCAAGCAGCAAAATACTAATAGTATAAATGCATATAATATCCTTCTCAAAGTAATATCAAATAGCAGCAATCTTTCTGGTAAGTCACCAATCACCAGGATAAAATATCAAGTTTCCTGGCGACAGAAAACCATGTTCACAGCCAAAAAAAAAAAACTAAAAATGACCTTCCAGAGCTATGGTATGGATGAGAATAGATTCAGAGATATAATTATATGCATACACACAATAACTACATACATCTAGAAATCCATACACCTGATAGATAGTTGCATGTGCAACATGTACACTTGCAGCTTTTCACTGGGCAATGAATGCATATGAAACACAAGCACTTGACATTCAGAATTTTACATGCCAACATGCATAAAAATTAAAATCTAACTATATTCCTTATCTCAGTCAGCTTTACATATTACAAACTATCCTGAGCAATATTTTCACATTAGTTATCTGTATATATGTGCATATACACAAACAGCTATTTAAATGCATATGTACATATTGACTTGTAGTTTCTTATTATGTAGCCTTTTAGTTTCTTATTTGGTGCATATGTTCTAATGTTAGCTTCATTCGTGACCTGGTATCTGGATAACATACAGCTTCAGGTAATATGTTATGGTTGAAAATGGAATCACATCAGTCCTATCATGCAGATCAACTTTTTGGAGGCATGGAGTGGGGGAGAAAGAAGGCATTATGGAAACAAATTCCTGATAATATAAAACCAACAAGCTCAACATACCTAGTGGAAAATCCCTGCATAAGTTTCTTAGATGGCCTTTTACGATTGATTGCACTTCTTCCTTCGCACCTTGCACATGTCGGAAACTGTTTCCTTCACCGTATGTGCATGGAGCCAAATTAGCACTGTTCTGAAAAGGTCTAATGTTCTGCTGATGTTGTTCAATACTTGATACTGGGTGCAAGGAGTTCACTCCCTTTGCACCATGTGGTGCTTCCCCACTTTGTTCAATTCCTGAGGTGATAGCATCACTTTCCCCGTTGTGCAGTGGTCCATTAACTCTAGCAAAGATCTGCCTCGGTCTACCATGTGATAACAAAATGCGTATATGTCGCTGTATTGCACGCCTTCCAGAAAGAGTTGATGCCCCACCACCAGGTGCCTGTGATGCAGCTCCATGATCATCCTCAGTAAAATGTCTAGGGGATACATTTAGATCAATTCTTTGTGAAGACTGGCCTCTCAATGGTACCGACATTTGGGAGTTCCTACTGGTATGCATGTCTCTACTAACATCTTCTGTTTCCTGGAAACCAGGAAATAAATCAACATTACTTGCACCTTGATCAGTTGGCATATCCTGAACTTGAGAATGTGATGATCCTTCACCTGCGGATCTACATAACTCACAGTACCAGTTGCCTTCAGGTACTTCCCTTCCAAGCCCAACACAATATGTATGTGCAGGAGAGTCACAAATATCACACAGTAGCATGAGTTCATCATCTCCACCTTGCTGGCATTCTATACATACCACATTCTCATACGGATCTAGGAAGCCCCTCATTTCTTCTTCGGATGGTTGATAAACCTGTTAGACATTAGGGAAACATTAAGCAGGCAGAATTTACAGTTGAAGACAACAGCTGAGTACAATATAAGCATATATGAACACCATATTCATGATCCCATAAAGATAGTGATTTTAATTGTATTTAAAATCAAGATAAAACCAATGAAATAAATGTTTTCATCTACAATAAAATCTCAGTCTGCAGCTGCACAAGCAAAAAGGCAAACATATTTAAGAGCATTTGCTCATGAGGAAATAGAACATCCTAAAGCAAATGGACACAGGGTTAGCTTCCTCCGAGAGCCAAATCTCAGAAGAGTATAAATTACTTCAATCTGCAGCACTGGTCGTATGCATGTTTACCTTGCTAAGGATACTAAAAAGATGTTAAAGTACATCAATAGAAACAAGTATAATAAAGCATGACAATGTGTAATGACTGTGAAACTTCTGTGTTTCTCTTTTAATTTCATGTTACTTCTACAGTTTAAAGCATGGACTTAGAATATCTTGTCAAACATATATTCATTAGCAGATTAACTTGGAGAGACTGTTGTGTTGGTACAAGGACATACTGAGATCAAAAGAAAGAAAAAAAGATGAACTTGCTTCAATGCGAACCAAAGGAGAGAAAAGATGGAAGTAAATAGTTTCAGAATGGCAATGATTTAATACACAAATCCAGATCATTTATGTAGTTGGGAGTTTAGAAAGCTATTAACCAAAAAGTCAACTAGCATAGTGGCATGCAATAATCTAACAACAATCATCGAGCATAAGAGAGTTGTTGGTCTGATTTCATTGGATACATCATAGTTTTATATTTCATGAGTATAGAAATTGAATAGTTAATCAAAAATAAGTTACTTGCTCCTTTCAGCTTTCCAGTATTGCATACACCATCCTAGTCAAAATCACAACTTAATAAAATATAATCATCATTCTGAAAGCAATTAATAAATTAATTCCAAGTGCATGTAGGCATAAGCACGGCGTTGCTTTAGAACTTTTGATAATGCTCAACTACAGGACTTTATCTCCATGCAAATCAAATAGCAAGTAACTCATTCTTGATCAACTATTCAAAATAGAACGACTAGTTTGTTGGAGAATAATGTTTTTATATGCACAACTTGTGTGTCACACAGTCTATGAGCATGCTCAAATTCTTTTTATTATCACAGCGTCATATGCACTCTAAGGGCAATCTATTAGCCTTCAGTTGGACTTAAGGGCATAAAACATCCTAGCAAATGCAAATACTTACTTTCTCTTGATAATTTAAGATCTACATCCTTGTAAGCATCACTTTTCTACCTCCAATGCAATATTAACCTTTCAACTAATACACACATAACCATCTTAAAAAAAACATTTCTTACAATTTCATGAACAATTAAAACAAGAACATTTACAAATCTAATTCAGAGTTCCTTATCTCTGTCCATGGGCTTTGCAATATCGCATGTATGGATTAATCTCAGAAATCATAATTTAATAAAAAAAGGCATCATATAACCTACTATCTTTATCATATGATTCTAGTTGCTCTTTCTTTCTTTGTGAAATGGTAAAAGAAATTAGAAGGTGCTACCCCGAAAACAGAGTCACCGCACCTCACTTTTCTCTCTATTTTTAACCCTGAACATCATATATTGGTATCTTCGTGTATGTCGAGCACAAAGAATGTTATCCATGATGATTTAGAGATCCCACTAATGGGAAGACACCATCTTTTGATAGGTAGTGCCCAGATTACAATAAGAGACTTTTCACCATTTGCTGTTGATAGCACAACGATGATGGAACAAAACAATATATCACAAATTCATTGACCTTTTATAAGCAAGAAAGGCATCTAAAAAGTTAAGCACATGTAACACCCTTCTCATCAATTTCCTGGCTATCAGCAGAAATTATCTTCAATAAAATTAGGCAGCCAGAAGCCTGTTGACGGGTCCCTAAATTACTAGGCAACTGTCACACGAGAAAAAAAAGGGTATCCCAGTGATTATGTCACTCATACTTCCAAATGTGTATGGTCGATAATCATGTGGGTTGTGGACATAAACCTACAGAAAATCACATAATAAAGCACACAAGAGTCACCTCAAGTACACCAACGAACAAGTTCCAAAAAAAAAATTTCGAAAAAAAATGTTGACAACCTATTAAGATTAATGGCACCTAGTGATGAATGTTCTTCACAAAGTGGCATATTAGCCTTTGATGATAATTATAAGCATAATAGCTCAAGCATAATTTTCTGATATACAGAATGATTAGGGCCCAAGCATCTTAACTAGGCATAATATGTTGCTATCAAGTTATTAAAATTTTGTCCAACTTTTCTTTGAAGATGGAAGAAAAAAGAAAAAGCATTACTAATATTAAGATGTGCTATAAGAAGACTTCGGTCTGGAGAAGCCAATCCCAAAGCTTTGTGTCCTTCCAATCATGAGATCAGGAAAAAAATAATATAAGAAGCCATTTCTTTTCAATAATGAAGGAAACATAAGCCAAATTTTCAACCAGTCCAGTATCTTTTTAACAGTAAGAACAATTATAGCATAATCGAAAACAGAAGTTAGCATAAGAGTTGCAAATGGGTATAGATGAGATCCTTTTAGTCTAGTTTTCTTTTCACCAACAAACATATTGCTTAAGTCCAATGTGATGATAATACATCTTTTTCTTTTTTTAAAAAAAAAAAAAACCTCATCAAGATGAGAGACCAACCATGAATGTGACCATAAGCTAGTAGTATGCTTAAAAATCGAAGGCATAACAAGCATATCCAGGCACCATTTTTGCATAGCAAAAGCACAATGAGAAAGCCCTGAAGACTAATGAGTAAATATCTACCTAATTAAACTCACTAAACAATATAGAGAGGGACCAAGATTTATTGATTAAAAACAAAATCAAAATAAATTGTACTAGGAGCTTCAACAAAATATGCATATGGTGTAGACATAACTATCTAAATAGCTAGATAACAAAACATGGGATTTATCTTTTTTCAAATTTTTTGTAGAATAATTGACAATTCATTCATAATCTGATCAAGGGCATAAGAGTGATTAAAAATTTAAGGAATAGAAAATAACCAAAGCAAACAAATCAAGCAATCACTTCATATTAAGAGAAACAAAATAAAGCAAAAAAGTCGAATACCTGATCTCGCTTTTGAACCCTTATAACTGCCCTTCTTAACCCAAATCCTGGGTCTGACCTCGAGGACTTGGTGATAGTCATGAACCTCCTCTTGCACACCGGGCACCGCGACTCCACCTTCGACCACTCCATTATGCATGCAAAACAGAAATAATGAGCACAACAGTTCAAAACCCCTTGAATTGTCCCCTTCTGCTCCTCTGACAAACATATTCCACAGACGTGCTTCCCGGACTCATCAGCTTCTTTCTCCTTGCCCTTCACTTCGACCTTCCTTCTCGCGCAGATCCTCTCTGGCTGAGGCTGGCTCAGAATCCCGGCAACTCCCAGATCCCTCAATTCTTCCTCTGAAATCACATAATCACAATCTGACGACTCCAAGTCTGATCCAATTGATGATGATGACCTCTTCCTCTTTGTTCTCGGTGCCGCTGTCTTCTTCCTCCCTTTCTTGCTCTTTTTCCTTTGATAATCTAATGCTATTCTATCTTTCTCTACGAAATCATCATCTGAAGTCATGAATTCGAAATCAGACGTCTCCGAATCCACCAGATATATCTTCCTCGCTGCTCTAGATGCTGTCGTCTTCTTCTTCCTCCCTTTCTTGCTTTTCTTCCTCTTCTTATTTACCGCAATCCGATCCTTCACCATAAAATCATCATCATCCTCATCAGAGATCCGTGCCCTCCGCCGCCGCTTCCTCGCCGGCGCCTTCTTCTTCCCCCTCTTCTGCTTCAAAACCCCGAATTTCCGCTTCTTGCTATCCTGTTTTGAACTCCCTTTTCTTCGACAACCGCTTTTCCTGCCATAGATGAAAGAAACATCTTCCTCCTCGTCCTCTTCTTCGTCCGGCGAGAAATCCTCATCATCGTCGTCCTCCTCCTCCTCGTAATCCGAATCCCTAGATTTCTTCCGGCGAGATCCGCTCCTTGCCCTCTTTCTCGGAACCGAGACCTTCTCTTCGTCGTCCAAAACCGTAGGTTTCTTGATCCTTCTCCAGCCATTGGAGGCTCCGCTCTGGGGCTTCGATCTCACGAGCTCGATCTCCTCCTCGTCGTCGTCCTCCTCCACCTCTATCTCCTCCTCCTCTTCGTCCGAGCCGCCGCTCGATTCGCCGAACTCGTACTCCTCTTCGGAGGCATCAAGAGACGAGGCGTAGGATTCCTCGAAGCTCTCCGAATCCTCGTCTTCCTCCTCGCCGAAGACGTAATCCTGGTCCTCCTCGTCATCGTCGTCGTCGTCGGCGGCCCTGGATCGGCTCTTTCGCTTCCTGCCGCCGGCCCTTTTGTAAATAACCCTCCCTCCTCTTGCCATATTATTTTTCAGTCCCTACACAAAAATTAGGTCAAATATTCGGGGGCTTGTCATAAATTTCCTCTGAAATTGGGTGCACGAGTATGGAGATGTATGGTCGAAGACGATTCTAGAAATAGTGGCACATAGAAAAGCCTTCTAAAACTCTTTTTTCTTTTTGCCCGTCCACGATTTTTTATAATTTTTTAGCTGTTTGAAGAAACTTTGAAAAATCGAAATTTACGTAGGAGAGGGAGGGGGCCAGAGAGAGTGAGAGAGGCGGCTGCGGGTTTTTCGTACCTGAGAGGAGGTTGAATGGGTAGCCGAATCGGAAGGCGCAGCGCAACAACGCGAGAGAGAAAGAAGAGGAGGTGGGTCACGTTTTATGCATCGCGTGCCGACTTGATTGGTTTAGTAAAATGTCTAAAATACCCCTATCATCTCATCATTCTGTCATCTGTCGGGCGACGGGAACGGGGTCCTGGAAGCCCGTTCGATCGGTGGCTCGTTAGTTTGGACGGCACGTGATGCGTCGTCTGGTGGGGTAGGTTTGACGATTCCGGGGGCTCCGTGGACATGACCGGAAGAGTTCGTGTCTACGGGCGGGAGGCGGTTTGGCTCGCAGCTTGCACGGAACCTGCGAGCGCCCGCTATTTGGTATTGGAATTTTTTTTTTTTTTTTTTTGGGTACACCGGTTCCCCATCCTATGAGTACAGTTATAAAAATAGAAAAACTTTAACATTAGTCAAATGTTTGGATTCTAGCTCCATTTAGGTTCTTAGCTTAAGCTGGGGGTATTAGTCTAAAAATTCAGGTTATATTAGGTTCAGGTGGGTTAGGGCAAATCTCTAATTTAAAGCTTAACTAGAAGCTAAGCCTGGCCCATGCTATGTACATATTGCCCCTAGCTTGACCAAACTTGAAGATGAAATATAGAGTGAAAAGTTCGCCATTTTGGTACCGAACATTTTCGATGTACCGAGTGTCAGTATGCGATCCGTATAAGATACTGGTACCGATCCAGTATGTATGATATGTTCCGTACCATCCGAATTATGATAGGGTGATTTGGAAACAAAATTTCATACTTTGTTACATCAAACCAGTGATTTTGAAACAAATGTTGAAAGCAGTGTTTGTAGTTTGAACGGGATTTTAAAGGATATGGAGTGGAATTGCTTGGCCTTTGGTTGAAGGGCCTGCTGATAGATCAAGGGTGGAAAATAGAAATTAAAGTTGTTCATGATGGATTAAGAGTAGCAAAAGAGATACATACTTGTGTCTTCCATATGTAAGATTCTTATAGATCACCCAATGCACCTTCTAAGCGCTATTGTGCCAAGCATATACAGGATGTCTTGCTTTCTTCCAATAGATGGATGCCTGGCAGGATTCTTAAAGTAATTGAACGAATGGTTGTCAAGTTCTTAATGGTAGCCTACATTTCAAGAACCAACTTCTTTACCCAAAAAAAAGGACCCGACTTCATGTCCCAGATGAAAACAATGGAAATTAGGGTCACAAGTTGTTGAAATCCAAACTAGTGAGGCAATATCAACAGCATAGAGATGGCCCAAGCATGGAAGCTATTGAATCTTTTAGAACTAAAGATATGGGAGGACTTCTAAAATCTCTTATGAACAATCATGAATAAGAGCTTTGGAATAGTCCATCATTCAACTAAAAGACTCGAGTGAATTACTATTGATAAAATATACTCTCTTTTTTTTTGTTAACATGGACTGGCGATAACTGGTCCAAGTAAAGGCAGTGATGGAGGATATGATCTTATTCAAAACATCCCCTGTAAAGTCAGGCGTAAGTCCATATAAGGTGCTCTTAAAAAAGGGGTAATTACCCGGTGCACATTATAGCCTAGCTACAAACTTCAGTTTAGGTTCATCTCTTGTATGTTTTTGTTCTAACATGAAACAAGAGAGAAAACAAAAGAATGGTGCGAACCTTGTGACATGAATGATATTGCAAAGTCTTTTAGATGTTACCGAGGTTTTTGAAGTAGTAAGCTTACTTGCAAGGATGCAGTCTTTCATGATGCTTTTTCCTCAATAATATATTTCCTCAAGAAAAATAGCAGGAAACTACTGTAGTGGAAGTTTCAAGATGCTTTTGCTTTTTTAAAAGGAGAAAAGATGAGATCCATTCTTCACTTGATTATGCACTATAAAATGATTGTGGTATAAGTTTCATCTAGAATTTAGAATCTGATTATGCCATTTTATCTAGAACTTAGAATTTGATGATGCCATGCATCTAATGGGTGGGGTAGAATCGCTACATCATCCATGGCATGGTGGTTGAGGAATAGAAAGCTGCATTAGAAAGAAAAGAGAAAGTCATTGAAGTACTTGACTAGGATCAGTTTTGTTGCTAACATATGTTCGATCCTAATTTTTGAGAAACATAATTAGTAGTATACAATTTCATATTCAAATAATTTCATGTATTTGAAACCATAAGATTGCATCAGGGTCACTTACTGAGCCGCGTAGCTCATATGTCTCTCGTTGTTTTTTTTCTTTCAAATATATAGGGTGCTAGGAGTAGAGAGCTTGAAAATTTTTGGGTGGAGAAATTCATTTTGGATGTACAAATTTAGAGTTCTGTATTGCTTCATTTTGAGAAAAATACTTTATAAATGAAATGACACTTTTGTTTATGTATTATTATTAATGAGGCTTCATATTATTGTGAGCAGTAGCTTTCGGTAGCACGGCTATGTCACGGGCCTAATTCGGGGCGCGACAAGTTTGGCTTGGAAGTCTCATCATTTAAATATGGGTCTAAGTTCTTATTAATCTAAGATGCTTGAGACCTCAATCTGGTTTTGATTCTACAAAAAATTATATTAAAAAGTTTTGAGCCCTAATCCACCTTAAGTAAGTGCATATTGGTCAGTGCATTCCAAATTGGAAGCTGTGCTGGATAACTTTCTGAATTTTTGGTGGATTAGCTCATGTTGGAACCCTTACGGGAGTAATTAGTTATAAGGACCCCAAAGGAACAACCAGAACTAGCATATAGGTAAGTACGATACATGTTTAGTAATTTAAAAAATTAGATAACATTATAAGAAATAATTATTATGATTTTGAGTAAAGGATAAAATATCAAATAAAAATAATAAAATATTTCATAAATAAAAGTAAAATAGAAAGGCATGGATTCTATAAGTTCATCTTAATAAATAAATAGAGAGGATAAAGATTCAGATTAAATTAATTACTTCTTATTCTACAAAATTGCATGCATGGCAACAACCTTTTTCTACCTAAATATATGCCTAAATGCATCGAGATATATTAACAAAAAGTTAATCCAAAGACTACCTTTTAAATGCATACAACCAATTTATGGTGAGAGTTTGGTTTATTTGTTAGAGTTCTTGAGAATAAAATTTTCTGCATGATGGAGTACCACTAGAATGACCCAAATAACATTGGAATAAAAAATTTGAAGCTGACGATGAAATTGCATGGGCTCCATATCGTACTATGGATGCATTCGGAGATATAACTTGACAGTCAAGATTCTTGGTGGTTCAACCCATGTGGAGCTAAAAGAAAAGTCTATATAGAACAGCCCAGAGGCATAGGTCATTCCTTCATCAGCCTCGAATCACCAGATTTGCTAAAGGTGCACAACTACTTGAAATCTGCAAAGAAAGAAATTGAATCCTTATCAACTTCTTTTGATATCACTCAAATGTTTATGAATAAATCATAACCTTTTTTTTTATAAGAAAAAAAATGCTAGAATAATCTAATAGCTAAATGCTGGAACAAATAACTTCACTTATCTTAGAAGATACCTCTTAGTCAATCATGCCCTCACAAGGATGAAGAAGGCCCATTTGGAGTCATCAACATTAATGAGAATCTAGGGTTGCATGAGTGTAGGATGGAAGTTACTTGTCTTATTTAGTACCTTTTTATCCATGCCACAAATGATAGTAGAGGGCTCTTTCACTTAATGCAAAGCTTATACAACCAAACCCTTTGGAGTACTGTTCGCAATCCACAATAGCCCTAATTGCACAAAGGAAAATCTTAATTAACTCAAAAGCACATAAGAAAAAACTTATTGCTACCATAATATAAAAAAGTAAGAAAAATAAAATAATTGGATTGCAGTGCTTGCTTTCAGTTACGTCACCATAGCTATTGAAGCTTCTTTCAAGATCTCATCATTCGTGCTATATGAGAACCTTATAAGAAAGGAATATACGATACTGAGAGCTGCAAGATATATGAAAATCAACAAAAATTAAAAAGAAAATTAGATTGAAAGTCATATGGATACCTTCGATGGAGGGCTTTGACTTTGAGATTGACATGCATTGTATTGCTTGGTAAATGGATGGATTGAAAATATAGTTTCCTTAATCTCTTTTTTTTAAAGAACGAGAGAGAAAAGTTATAGTTTGGGTAATCAAATTACCAATTTATTAGAAAAAACCATTGTCCACAATCTCTAACTAATGCCTATTACTAGTGGTCTCTAAGCAAAGAAGGGCACATAAGAGGCAGTGCCACTTATGCCATTAGAGGTAGTGACAGCGACAAAGAATATAAGAGGGTGAGACAATGAGGAAAGGTGAGAAAGGATGGAGGAGAGGAGGTGGAGAATGTGGCTACCAAAAGAACGATAGATAACCACATCCCAAATAGGTGGGGATAGAGATTAGTTTGGTCTTTGATGAAAAAGGAAAGATGTGATCAGTTATAATATGATTGGTGAACATTTTACTTTCTTAAAAATTAAGTACCGAGATAAATATGGTGAACAAATTTCTTTTAAAAAAAAGAGAAGACTGTGAGATTTTTATCTCATTACAAATTTAAAACTGATTTATCTTCATTAGAGATAGAGTAGTGTTTATTTGTTTATTTCTATTCCCAATCATCCTTGCCCACGAGGACGTCAATTAACTAACTAATCAAAGCAAATTACATCAACAAACAATCAAAGAAGAAAAAGTTGACCGAACTATTCAAAGTAATTTACATTTATAACTAAAGTTTTTTTTTTTTAAAACGGATGTATTATACATAGTAGGCATGATTATACTTCAAAAAATCAAAAAATAACAGTTCCCCTAACGGGTAAGTCCTCGCCCAGCCAATAACTAAAGCTTTTACCGCGTCATTTCTTACGTTACTCGACCAAAATCTGAATGTCATCGGCCACAGCCACGGTTCTATATACACCCCCCCTATTGCTCAGGACACCCCCCAAAAATTAAAAAAAAATTAAATACTCTCTACACCCCCCATTTGCTAAGGACACCCCTAAAAAATTAAAAATTCCTAAATTACCCCCCACCCTCCCCACCCCCTCACCTAAATTGCTCTCTACACCCCCCAAACCCCCCCCACCCCGCTCTTCCCCTCCAAAACACCTCGCCAACGCCCAAAACCCCCCCGTTCCCCCTTCTCCCTCTCGTCGCCGGCATTCTCCCGATCTCCGACCACCTTGCCGGCTTCTCCCGGAACCACCTCGCCGGCTTCTCCCGAAATTTTTTTTTTTCACGGTTCGTGCTCCGTTCGGCACTGGATCGCCGAACAAAAGGCTTCTGTTCGGCACTGTGCAGCCGAACAGATCTGTTCGGTTGAGGGTTGCCGAACAGAAGGCTTCTGTTCGGCACTGTTCAGCCGAACAGAAGCCTTTTGTTCGGCGATCCAATGCCGAACGGAGCACGAACCGTGAAAAAAAAAAATTTCGAAACAAGGTGGAACACGTACCTTTGCGGCCGATTCTTCGTCCCAAATCACTAGTTGCTTGTCCATGCTTCGAATGGGGCTTAAATCTCCTTCAAAGATCGCCTAAACGATGTAAATGGATCGAGGGGTTTAAGGGGGGTTTGAGGGGTGTTTTTTTTTTTTTCTTTTCAAAACGAAACGGAGGAGGAGGAAGGGGGGTGTATGAGAAAATTTCAAGGGCAATATGGTAATTACACTAAAGGTTAGTTTGGGTTTTTTTTTTTTGGTTTTTGGGGGGGTGTCCTTAGCAATAGGGGGGGTGTATATAGAACCACCCCACGACAAATCCATGGACCTCATTTCAAAATAGTCAACTTGGGGGCTGGGGCCGATCAAAATCCCTCAAAAAAGGGTGGCCAATTAGATTTGCAATACACCGTCGTGATAAGCGTTAAATCGCAGCGGCGAGAGGACACCGCGAGAAACGAATCAACCCACAATCACATCAGACCGTCAAACAGGGAGCTTGGAATTCCTCCCACGGTCACGATGACCAAAAACAATGGCCAGGATCGCTTCTTCTCCGAGTTTCGGTGATCACAATACCTCGTTGTCCTACCTGATCTAAAAGTCCGTCGAGAACGGGAGGGAGGGGGAGGGCGCGAAGGAGTCCGACCACGCGGGGGCGAAACAGATCTGTCTATTAATGGCGTCGCCTCTCTCCCCTCCGGTCTCATCGAAACCCTAGGTTTTTTTTTTCTTTTAGCGGCTGTAGCTACGGATTCTTCTACCCATCTCTCTTTGCTTCGCGCCGCCGAGGAGCTCGCCGCGATAGCTTTCTGGCCATGCGACGCTGGATCGCCACAATCTCCCTCTCGAGAGAGGAAACCCTAGCTTCACCGCGAAACCCTAGCCTATCTTGGTCATTCGAATCGGATTCCCGCGATGTCTGCCGAGTCCCATAGCCCCAGCACTAGGGGCCTTCTCTGCAATGCTGCAGCCGGCGCCTCAGCCGGTACTTTTTTGGATTCTCGCCGTTTTATTTGATTCCTTGAGATTTTTAGGTTTTTTGAGGCGGACAACGGAATTTTTACGAGTTTATCGAAGTTATTTGTGTTTGATTTGGGTGATTTGGATAGGTGTTATTGCGGCTACTTTCGTTTGCCCGTTGGATGTGATCAAGACGAGGTTTCAGGTCCATGGATTGGCCTCTCTCAAGAACAGTAGTGTTAAAGGTATGACATTTGCCTTCTTATGCACTGCTCTTGTTTGTTTTATTGTTAAATGTTGTTAAGAAGCGCTGCCGAGGTCTTGTCTGGTGTTTTGAAGGATGCTTGTCCTATCAAAATCCTTTTTAATTTTATTTTTCTTTGCTACGTGGATGATTTTTATTCTAGTTGCTTAATTCACAGGGGCACCAAACCATTTTTTAGATGTCGAACTGCTGTGCATTGATTCCTACGTCATCTCTATCTTGAATTTATGCATAGTTATTGTTAAAGTTAGTCAAGATTCTGAAATCTGTGTAATTATGTTAAAATTCATGATTGTAAAGATTTTTTTCCCCAATAATGTCACAGTTGTAAAATATCTTTTAAATGATAGGGTATCTTAAATATGGTCTTTTATTTCCTCATACCATAATTCTTGTATTCCTTTTTCTAAACTTGATGGGGGGCAAAATTGGTCGTCTTGCTCATAACATGGGACCACCCCATTCCGGCCAAGTAGACCTCGGCGTCGACCAAGCGGGACTTCGGTCCCGCTAAGAGCCAGTTCGACCTCGGACCTTGCCGAAGGCTAAGCCGATCTCGGTTAGATCTTTCTACTACACCGACTTACAACGGCCTCTTCTGGAGTCTACAACGACGACCCACCTCGGCCAAGTTCGGGGCACCCTATATGACGACGCGCCTCGGCTCGAGCTCGAGGCGCCCTATCAAGTTGACTTCCAAGCCGAGGAGGCTAGACCGACCCCAGCGTCTGCCGAGCCGACCTCACCAAACATGTCACGGCCCCTAGGTCGGCCCGACCTCAGTACTCACCAAGCTCACTTCATCAAGTAAATGCTGCAGCCTCCAAGCGAGCCCGACCTCGCCCACGGCCGCATCCACATGCGCACCTACGCGCACCCCTACGCCCGCATATGTGGCCGTATATTATAACCCCACCGCGCCATGCTTTGCTTGCTGGCCACTCTACGACATGACGACCAAAGGCCATACCTTAGTGCCAAGGGCCATACCCTGTTAACGCTCGCAACGCCATAGCGTGCGTAGAAATAGCTCAAAATCTGTGCCCCAAGCAAGCCGTGGCCACGCGCTACCTGGCCTTCGCCATTCCCTCCCATGATGAGGACCGGCCATAACTCCGCCACCTGGGCATCTCCACGGAGACTATAAATAGCTCCATCAGATAACGTCTAAGGACCTTTTGTTTGGCTGAACCAGTTAAGATTCACTATAACTTAAGCATCGGAGGGCTCTCACTGGAATCCCACCAGTGAGACTTTATGCAGATCCGCCGGCGCGCAAGAAGCAACGTTCTTCCTCCATCCCGATCGATAGCTCCCCCGACTCCTCCGGCGTGGTCACCCTTAGGCCAAATTTGAACCACAATATTTGGCGCTAGAAGAAGGGTCTGAGTCGTGATCATGAGATTGAGGAGCCACAGAGCTTCAAATACATCGAGTAGCCAGGCACTAACTTTCGGTAACTCGCTTCAAAGTCCACCCCTTGCAGCATTTGCACCGGCGGATCAAACTCCTCAGGTCCAGCCAGAGCAGTTTAATCTGCTCATCCAACAAGTTCAAACGCTTACTGCGGCCATTCAAGACCTGCAGCAGGCGGTAGCCCAGTCTACACCTCCTCTTTGCGGGCGCGAGCTCTCAGGACGACGCTCGCAACATCACTGCCCTGCCCCATGGCATATGATTGTTGACGAAAGGGAGTACGACCGACCAAGGAGTAGATCTTTCCGACTTGAGAGAAATCTTCCTTGGCCCAAGAGCCCGGCTCGCTCGAGGCCTCTCCTCCAGAAGTTCGGAAAATACACTCCCCTTACCTCTACCCGGGCCGAGATCCTTAAGAAGATCGAGGGTCAGGCTTACCTCCGACTACCACCAAGGATGCGACCGTTAGAGTCGCAGAAGCGATTGGGCAGATACTGCCGCTTCCACAAAGATCACGACCATGATACGGAGGACTATTACCAGCTCCGAGATGAGATCGAAGCACTTATCCGCTCCGCCGAGGTATGTTGGGTCGGTTTATTTGTGCTCAAGCCGACCAGGGGGAGCCCGGGGAATAGAGCCCAGAGCCGTGCGAGGGGCAGAACGACAACCGCCCCATTGCGGGCACCATCAATGCCGTAGCCATGTATCCCATGTGTTGGCGGCTCCTTGACTTCGGGAGCAGTGGCAAAGGCCTTATCTCCACCAGCCCGGGTCTAGCGGCTTGGGGCTCACAAGCTGCCACCTTTGAACGAAACTTTAGCTCCTCGAGGTTGGAACTCTGATCTCAAAAGTATATTATCAATGAAAATTGTCTTTTAGGCCTTTTTAAAAAAACGTCTCTGAAATGCTTTAATGGATTCGACACGGCTTGGTTGTTTCCATGGCACGAGCCCACAACTGCGACATAACGACGCTGAATATTATCGACGATGCGCCCCGACCCGAGCTCGGGGCACTAAATATTATCGACGATACGCCCCGACCCGAGCTCGGGGTGCCCTGTATTGTGTCGATCACGAAACAAAGAGCTCTCGCGACCGCAGGAGTATTTGACGACATTCAACGCCATTTGACGACGCACGGCGACCTCAACTAAGAGCTAAAGAGGCCCATCAACACAAGCGTCCTGATTTGAGCGGGGGCGTCCTGCAGAATCTATTAAGAGTCGAAGAAGCCCATCTCCGAAGATGCTCCTCGACTCGAGCTCGGGGCGCCCTACGTTGTGTCGATCGCGAGCCAAATAGCTCCCGCGATCGCAGGTATTAAGAGCCGAAGAGGCCCATTGACCGCAGACGTCTTGATGTGAGTGGAGGCGCCCTGCAGAATCTATTAAGAGCCGAAGAGGCCCATCTTCGAAGACGCGCCCCAACCCAAGTTTGGGGCGCTCTGCGTTGTATCGATCGCAAGCCAAAGAGCTTCCGCGACCGCAGATATTAAGAGCCAAAGAGGCCCATCGACCGCAGACGCCCTGATCTGAGTGGGGATGCCCTGCAGAATCTATTAAGAGCCGAAGAGGCTCATCTCCGAAGACGCGCCCCGACCTGAGCTCGGAGCGCCCTGCATTGTGTCGACCCGACCAGAGAGCTTCCGCGACCGCAGGTATTAAGAGCCGAAGAGGCCTATCGACCGTAGACGCCTTGATCTGAGCAGGGGTGCCCTGTAGAATCTATTAAGAGCCGAAGTGGCCCATCTCCGAAGATGCGCCCCGATCCGAGCTCGGGGCGTCCTGCGTTGTGTCGGTCGCGAGCCACAGAGCTCCTGCGACCGTAGGTATTAAGAGCCGAAGAGGCTCATCGATCACAAACACCCTGATCTGAGTGGGGGCGCTCTGCAGGATCTATTAAGAGCCGAAGAGGCCCATCTCCAAAGACGCGCCTCGACCCAAGTTCGGAGCGCCCTGCGTTGTAACAATTGCGAGCCAAAGAGCTCCCGCGACCGCAAGTATTAAGAGCCGAAGAGGCCCATCGACCGCAAACGCCCTGATCTGAGTAGGGGCGCCCTGCAGAATCTATTAAGAGCCGAAGAGGCCCATCTCCGAAGACGCACCCCGATTCGAGCTCGAGGCGCCCTGCGTTGTGTCGATCGCGAGCCAAAGAGCTCCCGCGACCGTAGGTATTAAGAGCCGAAGAGGCCCATCGACCGCAGACGCCCTGATCTGAGTGGGGGCACCTTGCAGAATCTATTAAGAGCTGAAGAGGCCCATCTCCGAAGACGCGCCCCGACCCGAGCTCGGGGCGCCCTGCGTTGTGTCAACCGCGAGCCAAAGAGCTCCCGCGACTGCAGGTATTAAGAGCCGAAGAGGCCCATCAACCACAGACACCCTGATCTGAGTTGGGGCACCTTGCATTGTGTCGATCGCGAGCTAAAGAGCTCCCGCGACCGCAGGCATTAAGAGCCGAAAAGGCTTCGTCAATCGTTAGCAGAATAATGGCGTCTCGAGCCCGAGCTCGAGACGTCCTAAGGAGTCGACCGCGAGCCGACGAGACGACCTCAAGGAAAATTTAAAGGCGACCCGGCCTTAGATCGAGTGCCCAAGTTAAAGCTTACAAAGATCTACAAAAGCAAGAAGCCGTCGAATTTCACGACGACCTTCTACCTAGAAGGTCCCCTGGTATACTACAGTACGGAAGTTAGGGGAGGACCCTGAGCTCAGTTCTCGTGAAGGGCCCAAAGCAGGCCCAACGCCCCGACCAGGATGCCCAAAATGCCCCAGCGGACAAGCTTGGTAGCAGCATGCCCTTCAACTTTGCGAGGTTATTTGGCAGCATAAAGGCTAAGCCAGCATCCAAGTAGTTCGGATTCTGTTGACCGAACACAAAAATCCATCACAAGACATGGCAAGATGAGCTCAAATTCAGACTTCAACAATGCAAATTACCAAAAAAGTGTATTTTATTGATGTTAAAAGGCCAAAAGCCGAGTACAAAAGAAGCCAACCTTGAAGTCGGCATGAATACAAAGGTAAACTACAAAGAGGCCTAAGTGGTCGACTTTACAAGAATAAAAGAAAATAAAAAATAGGCGGGAGAAAGCTCAGTTGGCTTGAGCGGCCTCCAACCCGACCTCAGCAGCGGCCTCCGACCCGACCACGGCAGCGATCTCCATCTCAACCTCAGCAGCAACCTCTGTCCCGGCCTCAGCGAGCTCTTTGCCAACTTTGCAAAGTTACCTGGCAGCATAGAGGCTAAGCCAGTACCTAAACTATGCAGTTCGGACCTTGCTAGCTAAATATAAAGCTCCAAGTGAAACGAGTTCAAATACTTTGTCAGATTTTAAAATGCAAAATGGTGAAGAAAATGCACTTTATTGATGTTGAAAGGCCAAAGGCCGAGTATAAAAGAAGCCGACCTTGAGGTCGAGCTAAATACAAAAAGGCATAAGTGGCCGATCTAGCAAAAGCATAAGGGAAAAGAAAACAAGTAGAAAAGAATTGTCGGCTTGAGCAGCTTTTGATCTGACCTCAGTGGCGGCCTTTGCAGCGTCCTAGATCGTCACTCGGCGACGAGCTCGCACGCCTCGACAAGCTCGTTCGCTCCAGACATCATCCACCCTGGCATTGGCGGGCTGAGACGAAGCACATCTTGTAGCAGAAGCCCTTGGTCACGCCGGTGATGAGATTCTTCGACCTCTCCTCAGACCGAGCTTCATCCGATGCAACCACCTCGTTGTGTCGGGCTATCAGGGTCTTATTGCTGAAAATCATCTCTGCAACTTCTTACAACGAAGATGGCAGCCAGAAAAAAGAAGAAAACGGAGAAAAAGAAGAGGGCCGCCGGAAACTAGGAGCAGAGTTCGTCACAAAGTTCGCCGAGAAGGTCCAAAATACTCCGGAAGCCTTCCAGAAAGCTCGAGAGCGACGATGGCGGCCAGAAAGAAGAGAAGTAAGAAAAATCAAATAAGGGCCTTGGGGTCTCTCTAAGGTCTTATATAACCTACCTCAACGGCTCAGATCGGGTTAACCAAGCGGCCAAGTAGCCGGATCTCGCCGCGTGGCAGGTCCAGAAGCTCCCTCAGCGAATCTTTCTGGAACATAATATTAAAGGCCAAAACAGTCATGAGAGCCGCTTCGGAGAACGGGACATTAATGATTGACTCCTCGCGTTCCACCCAGCGATGCCTCGAAAAGAAGCGCGAACGCAACACTTCAAAGAGCTCTTGCAGCCGCTCCCGCTTCAATTGACGTGGCAGCCTGATCCACTCAAGCTCGGCTTGCAGTACTCGCCCTGAAGTAATCAGCCCCTAATTATGCAGTGTACCCAGCTTAGCGCGCACATCCTCATGAGCACTTGGTTATGACACAGAACGACCAACAACCTAGCTACTTTCTTCGCCCGAGCCAAAGAGCAACTCGATCTCGGAAGGCGGGGGCAAATGATGGGTGGCAAAATGGGTCGTCCTACTTACAACATGGGACCACCCCATTCCGGCCAAGTAAACCTTGGCGCCGACCAGACGGAACTTCGGTCCCACTAAGAGCCAGTCCGACCTCGGACCTTGCCGAAGGCCAAGCCGACCTCAGCCAGATCTCTCCACTACTCCGATCTACAACAGCCTTCTCTGGAGTCTACAACGACGATCCGCCCTGGCCAAGTTCAGGGCGCCCTATACAACAACGCACCCCGGCTCGAGCTCAGAGCGCCCTACCGAGTTGACCTTCGAGCCGAGGAGGCTAGGCCGACTCCAGCGTCTGCCGAGCCGACCTCACCAAACATGTCGCGGCCCCTAAGTCAGCCCAACCTCAGTACTCACCAAGCTGACTTCACCAAATAAATGTTGCAGGCTCTAAGCGAGCCCGACCTCGCCCACGGCCGCATCCACATGCACACCTACGCGCGCCCCTACACCCGCATACGTAGCCGTACAATATAACCCCACCGCGCCATGCTTTGCTTGCTGGCCACTTTACGACATGATGACCAGGGGCCATACCTTGCTGCCAAGGGCCATATCCTGTTAACGCCCGCAACGCCATAGCGTGCGCAGGAACAGCTCAAAACCTGTGCCCCAAGCAAGCCGTGGCCATGCGCTACCTGGCCTTCGCCATTTCCTCCCATGATGAGGATGGGCCATACCTCTGCCACCTGGGTACCTCCGCGGGGACTATAAATAGTCCCATCAGGTAACGGCTAAGGACCTTTTGTATGGCTGAACCAGCTAAGATCCACTCTAATTTAAGCATCGGGCTCTCATCGGAATCCCACCGGTGAGACTTTGTACAGGTCCGCCGACGCGCAGGAAGCGACGTCCTTCCTCCATCCCGACCAGTAGCTCCCCCGACTCCTCCGGCGTGGTCACCCTCGAGCCAAATTTGAACCACAACAAAACTACTGTTAAATTCTTCATGCCTCTATATAGAATTTGTTCATGAGTCGCAGAAAATGGGCATGTTCCTGGGAACTTTTCATGGATTTTGTGAGACCAAAAATAAAGAGCACAAATGGTTGATTCGTAATGTAAACTGGGTCACGAGGTTGTTAATGAGTTGTATGATATCTGGAATTTGTCAGGCAGTCTCTTATTACCCTATTGTTTGGATGGAAGTCACCCTTGAGGTAGCCAAGACATGGTTGTTTCCACAGTCTGAAAAAAAAGGAGAATTTGAATCCCACCCAGTTTGATCACTAAGAAGAGGCTGTCATGGACCCATATTGGAAATTAGCATTATGTAATAACAGTCTCTTAAACAGTTGTTATCAAACAAAGAATGTAAGTATCAAGCAGTCAAGCTAATCTAGGTATCTATAATCAATCATTTGATTCTCTCCAAGAACCAGTGTGGATTTAATATTGTTTGAACTTGGTTTACTAGTAATCATAAACACCTAGCTGCTTGTTGATGCTTCTGCTTTATTGCTGTACATAGTTGTTGCTATGTATTGCAGTCTATTGCTAGTAATAGATCAAAGCTTGCTTTGATGCACATGGAGTTCTTGTCAAATAGTCATCTGCTTGTATCTGCTGCTTCTAGAAAGAAAAGAAGAGAAGAAAGAGCAGTTCAAAGGGAGGAGGGAAATTGTTTTGGGCCTTTGGCTGTCTAAAGGAATAGAAAAAAGGGTAAAGACAGAAGAATGGATACGAAGAAGACAATAAAACAAGTAAATTGAGGAGAAGGAGGTCCCAAGTCATAAAATCCTAAAAAGGATGAAAGGTTGAGGGTTATAAAAGAAGGAAAGAGACACTGAGCAAGGGGAAATGAGAAGGAAAACCAAGAGAACACAACAAAAGCCTCTCGAGATAGAAGAGATGGTGACGATGATTGATTTTCAACAATTAAATTTCACTTTGAAATGGAGGCAGGATCAATTGCATATTGCTCCCTTTGATTCCAAATGGCAGCACCAATGATCAGAACCACTTTTCTCTGATAGTACACACTCTATTGGATCAATTTTCTTCATTCCTTCTATTTCGAGAATTGGCAACATCATAATCTGAAAATTAGAACACATGTTTATCTTCAATTGCCCCTTTGTCTGGAAAATCAAGGGTGTGGATCAGAACAACTTCTTCAAGTCTGAGATTCTAGAATGCAACTTGATTTCTTCATGAAAGCCATACAAACAATGCATGATGGAGATCTATCTCGTCAAAGTTATTTCCTTCATATAAAAAACCAATTCATCTACCAATACACCTACTTTCATGGTTAGAGTGTTAATCAATTAATGCAGGACCTCCTCATCTTCATTGGCATGGAGTCAACCACTTATCAGTTTTTATTCGTAGTCTTGTGATATTTCTCTGTAGACTGGTATTTGACCTGTTCATGGGGGAAGTTGGTCCATGTGGGTTACTGCCAGCTAACTGATCCATGTGAATACATCATTTCCTTTATATTTCATCTAATGATTTTAAGAGGGTATCATATCTTCTCATCGCTTGTGTTGCTGAACCTATGAGACTGCCTCCTGATCGAAGGTTAAGAAGGAATTTTGTGTTACACCATGATATTGGACTTCATTCAAGCTTGAGTTTATTTATCTCATCTAATTACTCAATGTCTTGGATATTTGTTTCAGCTTGTAACTCTTGTAACTCTCAACATGCAGTGGTCAAAATGCATGGCTTTTCTTTTTTAGATGCATAAAACTTCTCATTTTTGTGCTCTGCCTTCAGAAAAGTTATTGTTTAACTTTTATTTCCAGGAAGTCTTATAATTGGGAGCCTGGAACAAATAGTTCGAAAGGAAGGTGTCCGTGGCATGTATCGTGGTCTTTCACCAACTGTGTTGGCATTGCTTCCCAACTGGGCTGTGAGTTTTCCGTTCTTTTCAACTCAGCATTATAAATTTATTGCTGCTTATCACTCTTTTGCTGTTAACCATCAAATGAATCTCTTGAATCTTGAAGAAAGAAGAATTCATGCTTGTAAATAATTGTGTTGGTCAAACAACTTCCAATTATTTTTTTTTCCACACTTTATGAATGTAAAGTGGACAGAATATACTTCTTTAGACTTCATGATATATGTATATATGCATTTATGTACGTATTTATGCATATGCAATATGTATGTGTCTACATATAGACATTTTTGTGTATATATATATATTTATACACGTGTATGACTTTGAGGGACATAGTTGAGCAGACTGATTTTCTTCTGCTTCATGCTTTTACATTTGTTAGAATTGACCTTGGATAGAAAACATGTTATTTCTAATAGCACCACCTTTGTTTTGCAAGTTTATAATACATATATTACTGTCTAACGTGCTCTTGAGAGATGACGATCAATCTAATTGGTGGCTAGTAGTATATCACCTACTGTGTCACTACCTACCTTGTTGGCAGCATCTTATTAGTAGGAGAAGATTCTGAGCAGGAAGAACTAGTCGGCGTTTCTATGCTTTTTAGAAGAGGATCTTGATACAATAGAATTTCATCCATCTAGAACCACTAAATTGGCGGACTGACACAACTTTTTAAGTGAGATTTTAATGTAATATCTGTTGCTATATTATTTATTTACTAAATCTCCACTCAAAGAGCATTGGCCTTTCTCAGATCTAAGAGTTTAACTGGCTTCAGTTGTGACTTGAGTTTAGCCCATCAATGACTTATCTTATTATTTGGCTGGTAAATCATTAGTTAATGCTCTTTATTATAATTTTCTTTGATATGGATCATTTTACAGGGTAGATAAATTCACATTTCAGGCGTTCCAATTGTAAACCCTCCTTTGATAGTGTATAACCCGGGTTTATTGCCCTACCTTAATATCCTGCTACAACATTTTTTATAGCTATTCTTTATTTCTTTGATTGCCTAAGTAGCAAAATTAAATTGAAGAAAGGCGATAAACAGTGCTTTGCAAAGGTCAAGCACATTCTTTTTTAATTTTGTGCCCTTTGATGAGTGGTAATTTGAATTAGATATATGCATAATTCATGATTGTGGTCATCTAAATGTTCATAACATAAAAATATATAAGGTTTGCCATACCGGTCGGTGTCGGTGCGTACCGACTGTACTGTACCATATCGGTACCAAATTGATATGTGGCATAGAGGATGTATTGACAATCGGTACCCTGAACTAGATGCCATACTAGACGTACCGATACTGCAATAGGATGGTATTGGTATGAGGTCCGATACTGAGATGGCGAACCTTGAAAATATGTGTATATTTTGTTTTTGAGGTTGCAGTATTTTTCTCCTTTGAGCACATAACTTGAGGATGCATGTATTCCTTTCGAGTTTGCAATCTTTTTCTCCGTTGAGCATATGTCCCCGGAAGCATACTCATTGGATACTTTCATTTTTACTAGGCTAATTTAGTAATAGATAATTTTCTTCTGGTTTAATTTAGAATTCCGGAAAGGAATCTCTTAACTCTTTGTTTCTCTCCCCTACCCTTCTCTGTTCTCTTTGTGTGATTTAATCATTTGCTTTAAATTTTTCAGGTTTACTTTACTGTCTATGAGCAACTCAAAAGCTTGCTTTGTTCAGATGGTCAGTGCATATAATTCTCCTCTGGGTGGCAATGAACAAAGAAGCTGTTAAAAATGATTTACAAGATACTGGCATGCTGATGTTTTATTAAATAATTTTTTTCACAGATGGAAGCCATCAACTCTCTGTAGGTCACAATATGATAGCTGCTTCTGGTGCTGGAGCTGCAACAACCATTGCCACCAATCCACTTTGGGTTGTCAAGACAAGATTTCAAGTATGTCATGCATGGGTCGGAATAATTTCTGTGATACGATGTCATAATTGAAATAAGCACATAATATTCTATTATCAGAACTACTAACATTAATCCACTCTGGGTTTTTAAGGCCGGACCCCAAGTATGTCACACATAATGGACTTACATCTTTTGGGAGTTACAACCAAATTTCAACCATGCAGCTACTTTTTTCATCTTTTTTCAGAAAAACTTTTTTTTGATACTTCTTTGGTTGCATTTTCTGTTCTATATTTTGTATAGTTGAAAATTATTGTTAGTTGTTATACATAATGATCCTCTTTTTAATGTTTCCTTGTTTTTGGGCCATATCTTCAAGACCCAAGTGTTCTTCAAGACTTACCTCTGAAGGATTATTGTTGTTTGGGTCCTCTTGTGCTGGCTGATGAATATAGTGGCTTTGCAACTCGCATGTCAAATAATTCAGTCCTGCAGTCCTCTCTCTTCCCCCTCCTGCAGCTTTCTTCCTTCAGTTCTTTGTAATGCGAAAACTTCACATTGTGAGGGTGGTAAAAGTATGAAGAATTTTGGTTGGTTATTTATGAAGGCTGAGTTCGCTCATAGATGCTAAAGTGCTAAATCGCATGTTGGTGCATGATGTTTTATGTGCTAACAAGTTCCTTAATGGTGGGGCTAGGATTTCTCCTTGGGTAGGCAACATTAGCAAATAATTTGTAATGCATTTCAAATTCTCAATAAATATCAAACAGGAGAAACAAAATTAATGATGAAACAATGGAAAAAGGAGCATTAAACACATTTGTGAAACAAAACAAATACGAAGTTAGATAAAAGAAGGTAACTAGAAAAAGCAGTTAGATAAGTATCACTCTCGTACACACCTCTTTTTAATAGCATCAATGAATTCAATACAAAGGATGTACAATTGAGCTATATAAATGATCCATATCAGGTATTTAAATGCTTAAACACATTGAGATGCAATTAAGCTGCAATGAAATGATCTTTCAAAATACTAGGAGTTTAGAACTTATTCTTCATCTAAAGATGTGGTTGCTAGGTGCTAGGATGCTGTTCATAAGAAGGTAAAGGTAAATGTGACACTTGAACTTGAGGTGCTTAATCACCTTGCAGACAATGTGTTGGGAGTATTAATGTTCTCACAGTAAGGCTAGTGTTGCGCCAGTGTTCTAGAGGTAGACAATCAAATAATTGAAGCTAAAGTTGCTTGCTCACAGCATGGAGACTTGTGTGCAAGTCATGATGTTCCACACAAAATTTGGTAGCATGAAAGCTCTTTGGTGAAGGCGATTTTTGCGTTGTAGTACTCGAGTAGAAATGTTGATTTGCTTCAAATGAATTTATGATAAGCTATATGATTAAATTGAAAAGGTCATGTTTGTTAAGGTTGCAAAGCATTGGACTACAAACTTGAGGTGAAGATGGGGCATGACGAATAAAGTTGGTTGATACCATTGCGAGTCTGAGGGCTAGAACTTCAAGACTCAAAGTTAATTGTGGTCTATGAAGCGCGGACATGGATACAGGATATGGCATGATATGGATACAGTGATAGAACAAATCTTAAAAAGTAGCCTACAATAAATATGACTAGGATATCTCAAGGAATAAACATGCATATATATATATATATATATATACATACATATTTATACCTATATGTATTATATACATACATGCATGCATAGTATGTAAAAACATTCATAAAATATAGTAAGCTATCAAAATAATATAGTCCATATCTTACACAATAACATTAACTTTTACAAGCTCATTGTTAATCATTGCTCAATAGACCATATTTCATGCTTTTTAATATTAATATCCATATCATGGTCGGCGGAACCATCCCGAACCGCTCAGTTTGGAAAGTTCCGAGCCATACTAGTAGCGGACCAGGACGGTTCCGGCAACGACAACGAGACCGGCGACAGAGGGGGAGAAGGAAAAAAAGAAAAAGAGAAAAAGCGGGGGAGGGAGGGAGTGGGAGAGGAAGAGAGGAAGGTGGAGGCCGGGGAGCTGCCGTGCAGAGGAGGTGGAGGCCGAGGAGCCACGGAAGAGGGTCCGGAGGGGGCTCTTTTTATTTTTGCGACTTTTAAGTGAAAGTTGGCAAATTCATTGCCTCTGCCTCCTCCATGCGGCGGCTCTCCTGCCTCCGCCTCCTCCAAGCGGTGGCTCTGTAGCCCTCTGTTGGCTCTCCGTCGGCCTCCTCCTCTCTCTTTTTCTCTCTTCCGTTCTTCCTCTCTCCCACCTCTTCTATTGTATCGATACAGGTTCAGCACGGCGCGGCATGGGCCCATACTGACCCATGCCACCAGGCAACTGGTCCGGGGCTCGGTACCGGTACACCAGGCATTGATTCTTATGCTACAAATTGATCCTCATTTCTCTTTTTGAGGTATTAGGTAAGTACCCAAAGTGTATTTAGGAAGTATTTAAATTTTTTTTAATTTTGAAAAATAGAATATATAATATAAGTATTAGATATGTATCCAAGAAGTATCTGATGAGCATTATCAAGGTTCGCTGTCTCTAGCACAGTATCAGTACGGTACAAAATTTTTTTGGTATACCGAGTGTTGGTATGCTACCTGTATCAAATACTGATGCCAAACTGGTATAGTATCCTCCATACCGCCTGGTTCGGACCGGCACAACATACCATGAGTATCATTGTTCAATAAAGTTACGAGATGGATACAACATGTGATTTGAAGTATCTGTCCTTCTTAGGCGGTGGCTTAGATGGGAGCATGTGGGTGCCACATGGTCCAAAGCATTAAATTAGTATTACCATGGAATGTGACTTCTAAGGTATTTGTTGCAAAAATGAAATAAGTTCATGGTAGAGCTATAGAGGTGTGGGTGGTGCTTTTTGAAGAAGAGCATAAAAAAAGGAGGATCCTGTAAAATGCTTGAAGAGTTTGTGATTATAGGAGTTTTTGAGGATTCAAAGCTGATTGCTAGGGGCACATGGAAAAGTAACAAGTCAGGTCAAGCTTGGAATAGAATTCACACACAAGATATCATATATAACGTTGCAACTAATATAGTTGGCGAACTTGAGCCAGGTTAGGAAGTTAATACATGTTGGCATCTCTTATTTTGAAAATCAAGAATGAAGCCTTGAAAGAGTTCAAGGAGTGCCATTTTGTTTAGGATGGAATATTATCAATTTTGTGGATAGGATTGCTTGATTTAGAGACTATCGAGCTTTGCTAGTTCCTTATTTTGTACAATACTAGAATACACACATTTTTTGTTTGAGTTAATTGTGGTTTTGACAGATGGGGATCTTGTGGTTTGAAAAAGGATTCAAGTGACCAAGTTGGAAGGGTTCTAACTTAAGGAAGCCATCTAGCCTGTTAATTAGTTGTGGTGATAAATAGGAGTTATTGGTAGAGTATAGGATGGATGTTAAGGTCTTCGAGTGTGGGAGTTTTTTGGGACCGACATGTGCAGGTATAACAGAAAATAGTAATAAGGGCCTCTTGATACCAGCTTTTCGTTGTGAGAATTTGGGTAGCCCATTTATATTCTTATAGAGTGCCTTGGGGGGCAAAGGGGTAAATGCTATCAAACAAAAGGGCCTTGATCTTCGTTGATGGTAGAAATGAGCAATACTATGATGCATCTGTAGGTTGGACTTTACATGCCTAAGTGTTCATCCATTGAGGAGTGCTCAAATGATTTTTGCCTAGATGAGTTAGCTAAATCCATGCGAGGAGTTTTGAGGTTGCATTTGGGGTATCTATTTGGATATTTTTAATGAATGTACAAGCATTAGGAGAAAATTAAGCAAAGATTTGGCCTAGCTTAATGCAAGTCTTGCTAAAACTGTTGTATTTACTTGATGTGGCAAATTTTGGCTCATGATATGGCACGTGCACCTTTGGTTGAGCAAGAAGGGACAAGCAAAGAAGTGTTAGGATGGTAATTTTGTTAAGGCATGCAAATTGTGTGCTAGATGTCGCAAGTATCTTTTAGGTAGGAAAGTCTTGAGAATGCTCAGGTTGTGGTACCATGGTGGGCTTGAATATTCATAATTGCTTTTATGCACTGTCGATGCTACAAGGCATGTTCCTCATGTTTTGTGCTTGGTGAGATATGTATAGCGCTCTTTGAGGAGTCACAAAACATGCAACACCTAGCTGCTTGTGATGTGGTTTTGTTGCGCCTTCTGAGTAACAACAATGTAGATGTGTCTTTAAATATCATGTGGTTCCATGTTGGCTTTGGAGGTGATTGGATTGATGATCTATAATGTGACTTGACTAACAATGTGTCAACAGCACAATGGAGAACGGTGGCATAAGAATATGATGTACTTCTACAGAGGTGGTGCAATTTATTAATATTAGATTTGTGGGGCAAGACTCTGTACTTAGTTGTAGAACACTGTTGGATCTTGTGATATGGAGGCGGGCAGCCCCTTCAACCTTCTAACGATACTGCACCTGCAGGTTTTGATTCTGGTTTTGGCATTTAAAATCATAGATGAGCCTATTTCATTACCTCTTTTTTCATCCCCTAAGCATTATTGGGCCACAATAACCTAGATTTCTTTTACTCTTTCGCTCATACTTCCCCCTTCTATGGCCCCCTTTCTCTCTCTTTCCATTTGTACATGATATTTGGCATCTTTAGGCTTCATCTTGGCAGATATCATGCAATATTTTTTGAGTGTTATTCTTTTCCATATACAGTTGCAAAGCTGTTTCAGGCTTCATTAGAAGATTATTATCTTTAGGCATATCCAAGATTTTTACTAAAGGGCGAGCTTTGGTGCAACAGTTAGGTTGTTCCATTATGATTTAGGTGTCACAAGTTTAAAACACAAAAACAGCCTCGCCACATGTGGTGGTAAGGCTGCATAAATTTGACCCTTTTGGACCCTACAATGGTGGGAACCTCATCCGCTAGAATGCCTTTTTTTTATATCCAAGATTCCTGCTACTTTGTTAGCACTTGGAAGTTGAAATATGATTCATTCTTGTTTTAAGAACCATATACAAGTGATAGTTTAAAATGTACCATGCCATTTTTTTTTATTTTTTTCATCTTTTAATACAGAAACTGTTAATACCAGTGATTTCCTTTGAGGGAAGTTTAAACTAACTATTTATAAGATTTTTCCAGAAAACATTACAAGATTTATAATGTGGCATAGTTGCATGGTTTTCTAAAATCATGTGTTACCAGCCATCTTGGGGTCAAAAAGGCTTCATTTTGGTATTGACCTCTGCATGAAGCCAAAATTTGGTACCATGTCACAATGTTATAGTAGTTGCCGTGCTTTCACTGGGCTGGAAGTATACTGCTAGTGAGCAATTTCCAACAGCGGCTATATATCACTCTATACAGGCTGAATGAGGACTGAGGTATAGTCAACCCAGGCTAAACCATGAGGATTTTGAGAAGCAAAGCATTAATCTGCAACATCTATCAGTACTATTTTCTTGTATTAATGATCCTAAGCTGGATTGTTCTTTTTTGTAAGATCCACATTAAGATTACCTGGCTTTAGAGTAGTTGATTTTCTATAAATTATTTGCTGCCTTTCCCACAGACTCAAGGAATGAGAGGTGGGGTGGTGCCATACCAGGGTACGCTTAATGCTTTGAGGAGAATAGCCCATGAAGAAGGCATAAGGGGCCTGTACAGGTTTTGATTTTCCGAGGCATTATAATACATTTTTAATTGAATTGTCAATGTCTTTTTGACTGTATACTTATCTAATGTGGTGAACAGTGGTCTTGTGCCTGCATTGGCGGGAATCAGTCATGTTGCTATCCAGTTTCCTACATACGAAAAGATAAAAACCTACCTGGCCAAGCGAGGTACTACTTCATCATTACTTATAAATGGAAAAAACGAATCCTTTTATTGCTTTTTTCTGCTAAAGAAAAGAAACTGCTTTGTCTCTTAATTTGCATACTTTACAATCTGTTGCATGCCTTGATAAATGCGGTTGTATCAGATAATACTACCATCAATTCACTCAGTGCTGGAGATGTTGCTGTTGCTTCATCTGTCTCTAAGATAGCTGCATCGACCTTGACATATCCACATGAGGTACTTACATCAAACGTTCAGTATTCCTTAGTTGATCAATTTTTAGGCATATCATATGCACGAAATGACTGCTGTCATAATTTAAAGGTGATAGTAATTATTATCCTTTTGTGCATTTCTGTGCACCATCTTAATTGAACATTTTTGGTTCATCCATTAATGCTAGGTGGTACGTTCAAGACTTCAAGAACAGGGATTTCATTCGGAAATGCGATATATGGGCGTAATTGACTGCATAAAGAAAGTACTTCAAGAAGAGGGTATTCCTGGTTTTTATCGTGGTTGTGCCACAAACCTGCTTCGAACCACTCCAGCAGCTGTAATTACATTCACCAGTTTTGAGATGATCCATAGATTCCTGATTACGTTATTCCCTCCTGAACAACATCCACATACACTCTAACTATAGATTATACCCGGTTTGGATCATTTGAAAGGGAGTATTCCAATAAATCAATCCACCAATTTGTTTTTCACTGTTCTTGACCTGCTACCCATTCATTTATGGGAAGGCATTATATCTTCCAGTTTTTACAGTATGATTGGATCACTACACTTGCATAGCTGGAAGTAAAATATGATTTGGGTACAGTGAAAGAAATCCACATGCTATCCAATCGACGAAAAGCTTTCTTCATTGAAGTAATACCATCATGTGGAGAAAGGTGTGCAAGGTTTGAGCGGTGACATTGTTCTTTTTTGGAAAACTGAAACAGATACTGCAACAGATTAATGATGATGACAACCGTTGAATATACATTAAAGCAGTTATTGAGGAATTCATTTACTGATATGACATCAGTTGCAATTTTCGCCTCAAGTACAGGTTGCTTCATTGCAAGCTAAGCTTGCTGGGCTTATTGTCTTCTGCACTACATTGTATTGGATTATTTACCACTACGGTGGTAAATCTGTGAACATGTCCATTGTATTAGTAATCAAAGTTAATTTTAATCTGGATCAAGCTGCTTTGTCTCAGCTAGGTAAGAGCTTGTGATTTGGCACACTGGAGTTGTTGGATGTGGATGCATGGCATGGGATGCAATAATCAAACCGGATGGTTGTGTTTTTGCTCCACTACAGTCTATGAAAGTTTGATCCGCCAGTGGAGTTCCGTATGACATCATGCTTCCTGGAAAAATGTTTATTAGTTATTAATGATGCCTGGTTCCTACAAATCTTAGAGTTAAGCAATAGTTAATGGAATATTCGTGACATCTGAGCAAGTTGCAAGGTAATCCATGAGGGGAATATCTGTTTTTTGGCTTCTGCTTTTCCTTGAATCGGTCAGAGCCAGCTGATGTGCACTTCAAATGTGCAGTTCAAAAGGAAGGAGATGGGAGGGCTTGCCGATAGCCTGACCAGAAAGATTTCAGTCAATATTCAAAAAAGAAACAAATTGGAACGTCAAGCAGGAGTGTGAGTGTGTTGGGTTTTACTTACCATTATGACAAAAACAATGTCATTTGTTTGCCAATTTGAGCCCTTTCCCAGGATTCTTTGGAGTAAGATAATAGCTGTTACAATTTCTTTTATATGCTTTTATGATATAAAATAATGAAAAATAACTGTTTGTCATTAATCAAATAAAAAAACAAAACTTTTTAGCTGGTGTGGATGTTTGAATCAAATGTTATTTCATTTGATTGAACGGTGAAAGAATCACACAATAGTGGACACCATCTGGGAGAATTTGGCTTCAGCCCCAGATCAGCTTCGGGACATTTTATATTCAGATTCTTTTTTTTGCTAAGTTATATTCAGATTCTTCGAGTTGTATTTTTACCAGGATGATATGGCCCACCTGCTTTATCAAAAAAAAAAAAAAATCACGTATCAGTAATTACAAAGAAATAACAACTAAATAATGAATATTATTTATCTACTCATATGCTAATATATGATAGCAAAGCCTCCCTTTAACCTCATTTCGGCCTCTGCTCCCAGGAAAAAAGAATAGGGAAAAGGTGTTGTATAGCCTCCTCCTTTCTTTTTTAATGTGTCATGATTTTTGAAAAAGGAAAAATCATGAGCAACAAAATCCGATACATGGCCTAGAACTCTGCACCTTCTCCTCGAGTCCAACAAACATTTCTCTAAAATATCATATTCAAAATTTAAAAACAAACAATTGTTCTATTGTAGCCAGATATCTCTAGATCTAGTATAATATAATGAAAGATAAATAAAGGCCTTCAAAACCATGTTTAAGGCTATTATGATGTTACAATTAAAATTTGCCGTCTTGGTACTGAACCTCATATCGGTGCTATACTAGTACTAAGTATAAGATCTTTGGTACGGTATAAAATTTGTTCAACGTAATCGGTTTGCTATCCATATCAGATATCAATACTGGACCGATACGCCTCATATTATCTAGTTCGAACTAGTAAAGCAAACCATAGTTACAATTATCATTATTTTCAACCTTCCACTAGATTGGCTCCAATCAAATAATCTGGGCGAGCTTTCGGCAGAAGCAATAGGCGTTCCATAAAATAATCGAACAGATATGTGAGTTGTCATGACCTAATATTTATTAGTTAAAATTCATGTGAAATCTTTGGTGCTTTAAGTTTTTTAAACCCCTGGTCAAAGGAGGAAACCAGTTTTTACTAATGGCAGATCACCTGCTCTATATTTAAAAGCAAAAGGATAGGCCTGTTAACGAGCCGAGCCGAACCCGAGCCTCGGCTTATTTTGCAGAATCTCGAGCTCGGGCTCGATACCGATTCTATATTAGGCTTGAGCTCATAATTGAAATGAGCTTTAAATTATTGACCAAATTATTGACAAAATTCACCAAACACAAATTATTGATTCATTCCGAAGTCAAAAATGAAGAAGAAACACAAACATACCCACAATTCTGATATCTGTTCTCTGATTTTCCTTCTACTTTCCAACAGCCAACAAAGCTCCAAAGATCACAGGGGAGAGGGAAAAGTTCACTCTTGGGAAGAAGAAGAAGAGATTATCTCAGCTAGGGCTGTGGATGAGTGACGAGTTCTGCGGGGAAAAGGCAGCTCAATAATGGAGGTGGTTTTGGAAGAGACAATGGCAGCACCAAAAAGGGAGGGGAGAGCAAAAGCTAGGACAGATGGAGAAAGAGGTGGGGAAGAAAGATATTCGAAGGTGGGCAGCAAGTTGGAAGAGGAAGATGGTTGGAGAGGAGGGGTAGGAGAGGGCCTTAGCCCTTGGGTTGGATGCAGGATTTCCAAGTGAGATCCAGATCTAACCGCCCACAGTTTCATCGATGGCGCGATCTCAATTGTCGGATCTCCAAGCCTCCCCCTTATTTAGTAATCGGTGGGCAGTGTTAAATCACGAGATCCGTTTGATCTTGTGAGCTGTTCAGACTCGAGCTTGAATTTAAATAAACTTCATTTTAGATTTAAACAACGAGCCGAGCTTTTACTGTATCGAGCCCAAGCTAAATTCGAGCAACTCGACTTGTTAACGGTTCTACATATGGTACTACGTGAGGCCTACATGCGGATACTACATGCTCGGGTGCCACCTAGCGGCCGTATATAATTTTACCCAGGCGTAGTTAATTCAAACCCCTGTTGACTTGTACCATAGATCTTAAGCCTGGGTACTTTCCATCCCTTGGAAGAGACGCAATACGGTCTGATATCACAACCTAAGTTGGTCCAGTATAGCGCTCAATAAATAGATTGCCAGGACAAGGCTCGACATGGGAATCCTAACCATCAACGTCAGCTTCACTTCGACAGGTGCTGGGCAAAACATTGATGATAAAACACGAGCTCATTTTATTGAATGTGAAAAGAGTTAATAATTATTGATGCAAACATCATGACATATCTTTGTGACATTAATGAGTTGGTCGATGGGTCACCGAGCAAGATGCCAAAAGAATCTTTTTTTAAGTTTTGTCGCATTCTATTTTCTTCTCTGGCTAGCACACTTATCTGAGGATTTTCTGAAATTTACTGACAAACATCAAAAAGAAATTTCAGAAGACAACAGATATTTCCTTATTGATGAGAGCCAGTGAATGATATATATCAAGCGAACAGTTGCCCTTGGAAATTCCCTGAGCATATTGTAGAGCTTAAGAGGATCTGAGAGAGAAATACTCATCCCAACAAGCTGCTTTCTGTTCTATTCTTTTCCGGGTTTTTTAAACTACAGAAACATCTATGAAGAATATACAGGCGCAAATCCGAATTAGCTTTGACATAACAAACCTGCAGGAAGACCAAACAGAGGATTTAGTTCTGGTGATGCTGACCCAAGAAAATGATGGAGCACAAGAAGATGGTTCGCAGATATTAGACATCAAAGTGATTCATTAATTTATTAGTTTCCAAAGCTGTATAAGACTGAATCTTAAACCATTGGATATGGTTCATGTATATGCCGTCCTTTAGACAAACGATTTGCAGTCAAAACCACAAATATGGGCTGTTACAGCATAATGACATGCATAGTACCCATCTCTCTCAAAACAAAACGAGGAAAACTAGCACTTCTGGCTATAGTTGTAATGCATAGAAACAAGCAACTCGACTGATTATACGAATCCTGCGAGCCAGGTCAATAGTTTTTCAATCATCTTTCTGATGTAAAACACGAGGTAGACTATTACCATTCAGCGCAGCATGGTAGACTCGCTTCTCAGCTAACCCAATATCTGAGAGTATTAAATTGCCCTGCAGGAAATTGACCAACAAACTAGATATCAGAAACATGAAAGATTAGCAAATGCACACTTCGATATATCCATCAACAAGGATTAAATCCTTTGTGAACTCCCTATTGTAAGAGGTCGGCACCCCTCTCCTCTTTGGAGAGGTCTGTGGTTTGACTTGGTATGGAGGCACTCATACCAAATTTCTCAAAGACAAAAAAAAGAAAGTCTTGTGTGTAATCATCAGATATATACAACTAGGTAAAGTTCACTATTAGAAAAAGAAATCAGAAACAAAAACTTATTAAACTATAACATTTATACCACTAAAATCAAAAAAATTTTTATTAATCAACAATATGAATAACAAACCAATTACTTTTTCCTGAGCAAAGGCAAATCAATTACCAAGGGTCTATTTGGAAAATCCAGCAGGATTGGGCTGAATTTCCCATCGGATTCATAAAGTGGGCAATCTATTTGAGTAGGCCAATATTAATCCAATACCACCCCAGCCCAAATCATGTGGGAGGGGGAAAAAGGACCCATGGGGACCTTTTTCTTCTTCCTGAAGGCTAACAAGCCCACAAATAGGATTTAGGCAGAGATTAGGACGGGCGTTTAGAAGGATATGGCTAGGCAGGCTAACAGGCTTGATTTCTGTAGGAAATCCAGCCCAATCCTATTGAATTTTCCAAACAGGCCCTAATTTAATATGATGCCAATAGTATTAAACTCTATTATTATACAGATACTATATATGTAGCCTCTGGGCTTTTACAAATCCATAGGCATTACTTTGCACTGTTTATCTAGCACAATCTTTACTAACTAGCCTATGGAAAATGAAGATTGTTCTTGATTGGGCCTAATAGTCAAATTTTGATCAAGGGTAGAAATCTCAAGGATGAGAAGATATTAGTGATAAACAATCATGTTGATCTTTTAAATACAAGGACTCAGGATACCTTTTCTTTATTATCATTTGGGAATATTTACCGAGTCCTTTTGCTCATCAGGATAATGCATTGGAAGATGCAAATTTCTTATATAATAAAAGAAAACCTTCACTCCTCTGAAAACCTAAAAGAACACGGTTTAGACGGTAAGTACAGCTAACAGGAAATGATAGAATAACACCTTTTTGACTCATCTTTTCAACAAATTTTCCAGGGAAAGAACTAGGACCAAGAACTTTGACCCACATCCATCCGCCTAATTGGATTCAACCTAAATGTGATCCAATTGTTCTACCTGTCAAGTTTGTCTATCTCGACATAGGCAATTATTTTTGTACGTTTGTTCTATTCTTTTCTGTTTCATATATCAATCCAACTTATTTGGTAGTGATGCAAATATGATTATACAATTAATAATATTAATCTTAGAAAAATACTAATCCTTACCCTTATTTCCCCCTATCCCTTACCTTCTTTCTCAGCCTCCCCCAATCCATCTGCTCCCCTACTCTCCCTTCTCTCTCTCTCTCTCCTTTCTTTTGCCTCTCATTTTCATCGTTAACCTCCTCTCCTTTTATTCTCCTACTCCTTCCCAGTCCACTTCTCAGTTGCTCTTTGCCCATTGGCCCTTGATGATGCTTGCTATCATCATTGCCTCATCATGGAACACCACATCATAGTCATCTGTCTCCTGTTGTAGCCAGTGCTTGTAGTCCTGCTAAGCCTACCATCACTCGCCTGCCTTCTCCCCTCCATTCTCCCATCTTCCCTCGTTTCTTGCTAATCCTTACTAAGGTCAGGTTCAGGTTCTGGTCAGGCAAGATTAAACAATGGCTGTGTTGGATTGTTGGTCTTGATGACCGAGGTTGACCTGACCCAACGTGACCAATTGCCACTGCTTATAGTACCTTTTGGATTCTTCATCTAGTATTTTCCCTCATAGAGTTTCCAAGGATATTGTCAAGCACTATAAGGGAAAAAAATATGATCTTGCAAGAATAAGTTCCCTTTTTCCCCTTTAGAGAAGGAAGAATTGGATTATAGCTCAAGTTCAGTTGAAGTTTGTAAGAGTATAAGAAGCAAGGTCCGCCGTACCGGTACCGGTCGGCGTACCGGTGGCGGCCCGGACCGGTACGAAACCGGTGGCGTACCGGTCCGAACCGGTGGCGTACCGGTCCTTCAACAATAAATTACCGGTACCGGATTTTACGCTGATCCGGTACCGGTCCCAGGTACGTACCGGCCCGTACCGGCCGGTACGGACCGGTACGGCAGACCATGATAAGAAGTGCTTCGAACTTTTAATCATGAATGTCTACCGATGATTTTTGGCTTGTTTATTGAATCTTTTCATGAAATCATTAGTTGCTCTTCATCTAGAGGTCATCAATCTCTTTTGCCATATCTTATCATTTCATTGATTACTTTTTATATTTTGTCCCCTTTAATCCATGTTTTCAGGTTTTTATATAATTTTAGATTGGGCATGGTTTTTCCTTTTACGAGGTTTGGGAATAAAGTACTATATTCCCATCCATCAATCCATTGAATATCTGCAGGTGAATCACCAATCCTCTGAAATGAGATTTTTTTTGCAATAGGTAAACAACATTAAGTGCAACTTGATAAACTTTTGAAATATAAGATCTTGAAATTAGATATTGTGTAATTACTGTTACACATTTGTGGAGAAATAATCTATATAGAAGATTCAAACTAATAATACCATGTTTTGGTATTGTATGAGCATTCTAAGGATAATATCTCCTTGGCAATATACAGAAGTAAAATGGATAGGTTGACTCATAACTGGTCCGTAGCAAACTTGAAATTTAGTAGACCTGACCAAGGCTAGATTAACACTCTGTGCGCCCATGTACAACCATGATATTTGGAAACCTCATTCAAGTTTCTGAAAAGCAATCCATTCTTAATCTAATATATGAACAAGAATAAGGCTTGGAGCCACTTCACACCTAAATATCCAAATACCCTATTACTCCGAATGTTTATTTCCTCACTTTCTCAGTTTGTGAACTCTCTGCCATTCTTTTTTTTTCTGCTGTCTGGACATTGCTCCCTCATTACCAATCAACAATGACTCAACAGCGCTAGCACTACTCCCTGCTAACAATCAATATTACTGCTAGCACAGTTTAACAGAATCATGCTAGGTGACCTGGCCTCCATATCTAGACTCAATGCTTGTGGCAAGATCTATGCATGCTAAAGTACCCAATTGGTGTAAGAAGTGCATTCAAGTCCTGACCCCAAGTATTCCCATTAGTAATTTTTCAGGTATGCGCTGTTAGAGACTAATTCCAAACCTAACCCAGCCCAAATGCAGCCCTATGTTTGAAATGTCATTTGGGGAAGACCGGAGCTTAATTATGACCTATATACATACTTGATAACAGCAGAAATCCACATTTGTAGTGAAAAAGGAAAAAGGAAAGAATCAAATGCATGCATACCTCAGTAGCCATTAACTTCCGAACATTACTAGCATAAAGTTTAGGGTCCTCCTTTTCTTGCTCAGAAGGATAATATACAGGCAACTGGATCACCTCGATATAATTAACAAATTGACAAAGAAGCAAAAACACATGGCGTACCTGCAAACTTTTAGAATGTTAAATGAAAACGAATTTACTAGTGTCTTAGAACGTTTAACACAAGAAAATTTTCTTCAAAAGTTGCAGCTCAGATAAAACAAATGTAAGAGACAGCACAAGGAGAGTGGCAGAGACAGCATGGGCTGGATGCGCAGAAGTAATTACAGTTTGGCAAAGTAATTACAGTTTATTATCAGTTTTATCCAAAAAAGTGAATAATTCACCTTTTGATAAAGAATTAAGAACATAAGGTCAAGCAACTACAAATGGCAAACTAATTACAGTGGGAGAGACAGCGTGGGGTGGAGGTGAATGAAGGAAGCAGTTTGGCAAAGTAATTACAGTTTGTTATCTGTCTATCCAAAAAAGTGAATAATTTACCTTTTGATAAAGACATATCATAGGAGAGCACAAGAAGAATTAAGAACATAAAGTCAAGTATCATGAGATCATACTCATGTATCTGTTCAATATTGCTTCTCATAGGGAAGGATGGTGCAGCAAAATTCATGCATAGTATAACAAAAAAGAAATGAAGCACCTCTTCATCACAAAATTTATTAGCATGTCAATTCCTACTCTCTTTGAATAAAGCTGAGAGAACCATTCCCCTTGACTCAAAAAACTAGCTGGTTATAAGATATTGACCGATTGGTCTATTAGATCAGAGAACTTGTCATTCAACCTATTCTGGTAAGAGTTAATTGAATGCCCGAGAATAAAGAATTAATGAAGGAAAAAAGCAGGGTGTACAAAGCTTTTGCATCAGTCAATATTGTTTGACCACCAATCTGCTGTCTCTTCCTTCTTAGCCGTGTAAGCTTACCATTCCTTTATTTCATTTAAAGTGGCTTGGCCCAACAACTTTAAACCTATACTGCAAAATGGCTTATCAGTAATTTATGAAGAAGTTAACATTAGTCCAGCAATCCAGTAATGATATTTGAATCTGAGGCCTCCTTCTAAACAAGATAAAATTAAACAAATAACCTTCTAAATAAAAGAAAACTTGATCATCAGTGAGGGTTCATTGTTGACGGGACTGATCTCTCCATATGCAGTTACTTGTAATTGCTAGAGAAGCCACCGTAATCAGACATGTGACAAGGGTGCCACGTTTGTCCAGGTTCCCAAAAGAAATAGAGTTGGGAAATTAAAAAAACCTGCATGGTTGGACGTCTGTATCTTGTAAATGGGTCAATGTAGACATGCATGAATGCATGTATCGATTATTAATCAGTTGGACCAACTAAATTCCAGTTTTCTATAGGATGGATACCTTTAAGATAGAAGTTATTTTTGCACATGATATCTTTTATGTCAATCTGCCAGGTGTTGGCATGGAATGTCAGCTTGCTGATTTCTATCATGAAATGATCAACAGTTCAATACATAGACAAGCCTAACAATATACTTCAAATATGGAAACATAAAGCGAGAAAGGAATTGGCAACAGATTCAAGTATGAGCCCGGGGAAGTGATGGTCCTGAAATATGTTGGGAAGAGGGAAAACCTAAAACATCTATAGAAAATATTATATTGCATCAAAAGAAATTTACCATGCATTGCACATGATTTCAAATATACAGATGGTCCAAAAAAATAGAAAGCAAAAAAATTCACAGTTAGATGAAATATGTACGAAACAACCAGTGATCACAATTAGAAGACTCGGAGTTGGGAGCAAAGTGGTCCTGGGACAAATTATCAAAGGAGTGCAACACCCAACTAGAAGGCTTCATGACATTGCTAATGCATAATCTAATGTGTCATTTATCTTCATCTATACTTTAAAAGCATATGCTTAAGACATTATAAAATGATTTAAATCCACTGTCATCCAAATGAAGTCTTAAAAATTTACTAATCAAACCAAGTAATCTACAAAGGCATTAAGTCAATAAAGTTTGCTGTACTGGTTTAGCTCATTAAGTCAACAAGGAAACAAAAATGTATTATCAGTAATTACACAAAATTGCTTTATAATAAAACAAAGAAAAACCTCAATTATATATTAGTTGAGTATTACTAAACTAGGGAACAAAAAACAAATTCTGGATTTATCAAAGCTAATAAAAAGCTCAGAGATTTCTCACCCCTGATATGGTGTCCCATGCTGGACTGAATCTATTGTAAGGATATTTTAAAATCACTGGAAGCACTGGTTCTTTAGCTAGAAAGGCACCAGTCTTGAATGGAAGAAGGTAATCTCCATTTGTGGTTGTACCTTCTGAAGTTGGCAAAAAAGGCCAGTTAGAGCATGGAAAAAGAGGAGAAGCAACAGACTGAAATGAAGCCAAAAGGAGATAAGAGGATAGAATTATAACCAGTTGAGTATTGCACATGGGATTACCTATATGTTCGTACAAGACTACTTGTAAATTTGATCATTTAATCACTAAATTACATGAATGCTTGAATAAGTGGCCTAAAACTTCATACTGTTTAGATCATTCCCATCTACATACCTGGATGCAGAACAGTTCCCCACGGTTGGGTGACAAGCTGGTGCAAGCCTAAGGCTTCTTTTTTTTTTTAATAGACAATATACCTTCATCCATTTCATCAAATTATGTAGGCAATAGGTTGGCAAAGTTCTAGGCCTTTCCTCAAGAAAAGAGCTGATGTCGTCTATCCTTTTTTGAGTTAATTACTTCAACAAATGGACTCATTGTTAGGTTCTCTAGGTGGTTTTCTTTATTTGATTAGCTCCATTGATGTTTTATCCAAATTGTTTGGCGATTTTATATGCATCTAGAATCTGATGCCTGTCACAGTAATAAACGACAACTGTTATAATTCCTATCAGGTTCCATAAAGCCATCAGACTCTTCCAATTTTTACAGCACACATAAGTATCAATTTAAATCATAGACTTCTCTCAAGGCACCATTCATGAGTAGTCATGACCTCATTCTTGATCTAAGTCTTGTTACAGAAAAAAAAACATTGTCACATCCTCAAAAATGTCATTTTGGTTTCTACTAGATTACCAAATAAGTCAATATCCACATACTTACCATCCCTTGGCAAGGCAAATAACTCGTTGTCTCTTTTCTTGGAGCACCTAAGGCAATGGAGAACTATAAATCTCACCTAATTCTACTATAATTAAATATCCTTGTAGCCTTTCATAAAGTGTAACTAGTATGGGCCATCATAAGCAGTTAACTCATGTAAACATTTTTGTTTTTTTCTTTACTCAGTTAGATTTCCATAGTTATTTTATGCATTGGTTTTTTTGGACCTTTTTCCCACCTCACTACCTTTTAACCTTGGCATCCCACTAGCAAGTTTCTTTACATGTATATATCCTACCTTCCAACTCTCAAATAATTCCAAAATGTGCTTTCAAAAAATTGGCATGTGATCCCGCATCGTATTGGTATAGCAATAATCATAATTTGGGCACTCTAAGAATTTTCTCTCAAAAGATTTATGCATCTCATACTCAAACAGAAACCTAAGAAATAAAAAAGAAAGAGGCTTGGACTACCAAATACTGAATAAGATTCATTATATAATTTTTAATCAAAAAATCAGAATTCATTGTTTTAATATACTGAACTTAAAAAACTGTTTATGTGTGTGGACATCAAACAGGTAGATAACCACAATCAGTTAAGCAGTATAAAACAGTGAAAGAAGAAAATCATAAAGAAATGATGGCACATGTTGACCTGGAAAGAGCAACATCATAGGGTAAAGCTTGTTTTGATGGGCCTTTTTAATTCTTTCTGTCAGAAGACCTGCATGTAGTTGAAATTAAATTCAGATGCAAATATACCACATACTATAAGGCTGATGCAACTCACGAGTATTGTGCTGGTAAGACTACCAGGAAAGTATAAAATCAGTGCATATACAACCATTACCTAATAAAGATCAGAATCAATTTCTTCTCTTACAACTATATATAGGATATTGTCAGTTTCATATTCCATGCATTTTAAAACTCCAACAGTTAATTAGATGAACAGACGTATGCTTGCTTCAAACTTCTTATTTATTAACTTGAGGACCTAAAGTCTCTACAATTTGTTGGTAATGTTTCTTAGCTTGTTTGACAAAAAAATTCTTTTAGTGTTACTTAGTTGAAAAAATTGATCACTTGCAAGAACATGATTTTATACAGGCCCTAGGCTCTCATGCATTCTTAATCACTATCCAATTTCTGCATCTCCATGGACAGTTAGTGGTTCTATCACAATGTGAAAAGTCCTGCACATGTCTGTAATATCATCTTCTTATATTTTCATGTGTTTTATTTTCTATAAAGGTTGGTCATGTGGTACCTTTGTGTATGATGGACATGGTGGAGGACAAAGATTTCTGTTCATTCTAACAGTGTTTTAGGCGAACATACAATTGGAAAAATATAAAACAATGTTGATAATACCACTATACAGTTTCTTAGGCAAATATACAATTGTTAGAAAAATCACAATGATGATAATACCACCAAGAGTGGGCATGAATAGATTTGGCTGGTTTATGCCCGTTTTTTGAAACAAAACCAGTCAATGCCCTCTAAAGTTAGGCCCATAACAGGCTTGTGCTAGCCTCAGAAACTAGCCCAACCCATCAAGCACATATTGGTGAGGCCACATCATATTCAGGTATCTTTTAGTGGGTTACAGATGGTTATTCTTTAAACGGTACTCTTAAGGTTGAACTAGAGATGTTCATAGATTTAACAGTGAATCTAGCTTGACGAGCATCATCCAGCAGATTAGGTTTGGTAACAGTTCACAAGAACAAAAACCATTTTTTTAAATTTCAATGGTGCATATATTGTTACAAAGATGTAACCCAATCAATACCCAAATTGCCAAGAAAACAAATCACTTTGCATGCTCAACAGTTGAGCAGCAAAAGTAACACATTGAATATAATGGCTTATGTTGAATATATAAAAATATAAATTGCAACAAAGAAATGCATGTACAAATGATTAAGATTTCTGAATGCTAACGTACCTGAAACACCCTTAAACTCGGAAGATTTAGACTCTCGTTGAACATAGACACAACCAAGGCACTTGCTGCAAATAAAAGCAAAAATAAAGCCATTATTTCTATTTAGCATATTTAAGCTTCACTTATGAACTAAAATATACAGCATGAAATGTGCATATTATGGTGCGAAACAACAATATGAGGATGCATCCTTCTAAGAAAGATAATGCATAAGTTTTAGTAAATTGATAGAAATATAATATCTTTAACACAATACATGATAGGAGGAAACATAATAAAAATCTGCAAGGTAATATGGTAAAGGGCATAGGATTTTTTAACTTCTGTGCAAGGGAAATCTTGGCAACTCATAGGATCTGAGAATATGACATCAGCAAGAAAACTACAGTGACATGAAGTTATCTATGTAGGTTTGCATATGGAAATAGCAAGTTTAAGAAATAGTTTCCACAATTATCAACAAGAATGCTTTGAACCTAAACCAACAGGCCTTACCCTATTTATACGGTATCAGATTTACAGGTCAATGTATGATCATTCACAGTTTGAGAACATTATATGACTAGTAATAATAGAAGCTAAATGGAAAAGTAAAAGGAGTGACAATATTTATGTTTTGTCATAGGGAAAAATGACATTAAGAAATATAATGAGTAAAATGTAAGGTGCAAAGGAAAAAGACTTAGTTCATAGGGTAACTGAACACTCAGTCCTTTGTTTAACTATACCTTACATTTAATCTCTGTATGCAGTTAAGGTCATTAGGCTTGTGTTTTGTACAGAGTGAGGCTTGTTTCTCCATACAGTTAATCCCTGTTTTGCAGGCACATAGCCATCAAGATCAAGGACCAGGTGTAAAAAAATTTCATTCCATTAGGATTAAATGTAAAACGGCAATCAATCCAGGGGGCAGGGCCTCAATTACCGCTAACTCATACATGTATCAACCACAAATAGAAATAAGTATGAATGATGAGTTGCTAGCAAAGGCCACCCTAACTTCTTGAAAGGCTCAAACTCATTACTACGAGGCTGTTACAAATTAAAACAACAAAATGATATTTAAACGACATCATTAGGCAAGGAGCTTGGAAGCTATCTAACATTGGTCAGCTATGTTATAGCAGCAGCTACAATTTAAATAGATGGAAGGAATTGACCATGGGATAGGTGCAATAATTGTTATTAAAAATCGTGCAGATCAATTTGCTTAGTAAGAACATCTACAGGATTGAGAATATCTTGAGAAAAAGCAATATAGAACTTGATGAGAGAAGTATTCATGCAGCAACTTATCTATTCAATATCATAAAGCAAGATCCACCACTATTATCTGTTTTAAATTTTTTGCAATAAACTACAAAATTCTAAGAAAAACATATAATAGAGTAGCACAAGATGAAAAGTGGGAAAAGGTACCGAGATGAAAAGGCATGCTTAGAGCAATAATTAATCAAACATGACAAGTGTGAAAAAAAGTGTGGTCGGTTAGGGGAGTTTGAACAGCCAAGTATAAAACTGCATGAAGGGCCAATTGGAAGCCTTATGCTTGTCTTAAATGAAGTAATTTTTGATATTTAAGTTCTCATTATTTATGCAATTTGCAAATAATGTATACCATTAGTGGATGGGATGATAGTATGAGAGAAAATAAAATGTGAAAGAAAGTTGTCGAAGGTAAGGGTCCAAAAGAATTAGCAGAACTATATGAGTTTAATTTTAGTAGAAATATTAATATAAATAGGAATCCTTTGACAGAGAGACCACAAAATTATAAATTCAATCCACTGGAAGATATATAGATAAAACTGTAAACATAGATGTGCTTCGGGTGTGGTTTCAAAGTTCCATGTTGGTCTGAGTTGATCTTGTGTGACAAACAGTTAGGCAGATGATGATGGTTGGGCCTAATCATTAGCCAATGTAGAGCGCACGTGCACAAAATGGGTGTAGCAAAGAAGAAGAGAGTAAGAACAGTTTGATGGCATAGTGATAGATTTAGGAAGGACAGATGAGTATTAAGTACTTTAGGACTTGCACTTATAAAGCAATAGAGAACTACTCAAAGTAGAGTGATCGTGCATCAGTGAGCTGAGAAATCCTTAAAAAACTTGATGGCCTCAGATGGGGAAGGGTCAGATTCAGGAACCGAGCAAGTCTGGATGAAATTTGTGATAACTAATAAAAAAAGGTTCACAAACTTTATGCTCTTACAACAATGAACAGGACAGATTTGTTAAGACTAACTTAATAACAGAGTTCACTGTTTTATGGTTATGGCTAATTATAGAAGTCAAGCCAAAGTCAAAATTACTATCTAAAAGAGACCCCCGCGGGGGGGGGGGGGGGGGGGGGGGGGGGGGGGGCAATATTTTGGTTCTTCAGCTTCTCAATATGAAAGGACAAGGTGGTCTAAAAATCGAGCAAGGTTTAAGATGCAATTGCTAATGACACCACCAAGCTTAGTTTTCCTCCATGAAATTTGATTACATCCCTTTGTTTATCTGATATTGTTTTCTGTAACTCAATTAATTAAGACGTCGTGATTCATGATGCAGAGGAACTTAATACTAAATGAAGGATCAAAAACTGTAAGTCAATTACTCAAGATGCTCTAGATCATGATGCAGATGAACATGACAATACATCAAGGATCAACAATGTTACAATAGTGTGGGTTGCAACTGCTAAAGCCACCAGGCTTAGTTTCCCTCCATAATTCCTGCAGTGCTTCTTATCTCTTTCCCAGATTTTAATGCATCGTGAGATTTTAGTTGCATGCACATCACCCAAATCCCTTTGCTAATTAGTATCTAAAAGCAATTTTAAAATCCCTCTAGTTATTCATTTTATCTAAATCTCTTGACAGACATATCAAGTCCCTCCTAACTGATACAGTTCAATAAAACTTTATGAGCTTCCTCCTAACTGATAGAGTTTATTAAAACTTTATGAACTTTTTTAATATTAACCATGTGTTTAAAATATCAATCATGCTTTTAACATGATCAAACTAAGACACTCTAAAACTACAATTTGTTCATATGAAGTAAAGGAACAGTGACCTCAGTTTGGGAATTGGGGTAAGAAAGGGGGAATGGAAAAGGATATACATGCAAAAGTAGGAAACAAGCAGGAAGGAGGGAACAGATTTGGATTTTTTTATGGGGCTCATCGCTCAGACGCTATTTTTTTATATCAACCATGTTGCTGGGACCACCTTAGAAGAAAGTCTACTCCTGCCCCTATTTATAATTATGCTGCATTAAAAGTTGAAAAGCAAATAAGAATCGACATATCTTAGTCCCATCCCAGCCTCTCAATGAGACAACTACTTTAGGAATTTTGACAGCTAACTGTAAGACAGTTTTAAATTTGATAGCACACCATGTACTAAATTAACAAAGAATTGAAAAATATATTAACAGAACATCACTACAAAACTATACGGGACTACTGAAATTTCTTCTTTAAATATAAAAAAAAAGAATGGTTGAATTTAAAATAACAATGCATAGACATAAATGGAGAAGTTACAAAAGCGAGGTCCAGTAGCATAGTAATTTACCACGAACAACTAAGGAAACAATATATGTAAGTACCTGATGAGACCAACAAGGGGAAGCCTAGCCACTGATCTCTTCAGCAACAAAATCCAAGTTTTTTTTTTTTACCAATAGGAGAGTATGTCAGAACAATGTCACCATGTATACAATTTCTGGTTTGATGTTGCTTAGATACAAAGACAAGACATTGACCTACCTTTGCAACAAAACTTGGTAAGCATGATGACATATGATAGAGAATATCCACATATGATACGTGATTAGAAACAATCACCCCCGGTCTTTCAGATTCATCAGATTGTTCTGTGTGCTCATCCTGAGATAATTGAAAAGGGTGATTAATAGGCATATCGAGACCAATGAATAATATATAATACCACAACATCTCTGAAAATCATACTCTGAAAAATAATTATTTTCTTACTCCTCAAGTATCTGAATTTATATTATCTACATTGGGGTAGCATTCATAGTATAAAAAACTATCAGTTTGTCTTTATAACAGATCAATCAAATAAAAGCATCCTAAAGTTTTTTATCTTTTAATTCCAAGCACGAGCCTTTACAATCAGCAGCAAGCAGAAGGCAGAAATAGAGAAACTGCAGTTCGTAATCCCTCTACACTATGACTAAACAATAGTGGTTGAAGCATGGTTTGCCGTACCGTACCATCCCGTACCGCCCAATATAGGGCGTACCATACCGTACCAGGAAAAAATTGGTATGAAACTTAATTTTAAATCGGCAAGCCCCATACCGAGGTGTACCGACCTGTACCGAGATGTACCAAGATGTACCGAGGTGCATACCGGCCCATACCGAGGTGTACCAATCTGTATTGAGGCGTACCGAGATAAAAATTGAGAAAAATGGTTAAAAAGCTATTTCGGTATAGGGGTGTACCATACCGTACCAAACTGATAAGATTTCGATATGGTACCCAGTACCAAGATTGTGGATTTTGGGATGAAGAAAAACTTCAGAATTTAAAATGCTGCAGTAATCCGTTAAAATAAAACATGACTAGCCAAAAAAATTTCTCGCAAAATATGGAACATAATATGGGCCATGACGAAATTGTGAATTCTACAACGGTTAAGTACAAGGGCTATGGTTATGTTTACTAGCATTCTAAGTATTCATCAACTAATCCAAAAAAACAAATTGAATAGGATTGGAGAGAGCTCAATTCTCAAAATTTGGGTTTCTTGAATAATTTGGCCTGAGATTTCAAGAGATTTAATGCCAATATCTTAATGTCTCCCTTTAAATCTCATTCTGTAACTAAATATATCTTAAAGTTATGAGTCACCTAGTCAAACTGTGGGCCAAACTCAGGAACGGCCAGCAGGAGCATGAACATAGGCCCTCAAATAAAACAACTTTTTTAGTATTTTATTAATTACTTATTTATGTATAATTAAGTTTCCATTTAGATAATCATCTGTTCTCAAAAAGCACACCCTGGATATCCAACCTTCCTTTGCTGAAGTATGTATCCAAAATAGGCAACCATCCAGATAAGGCACAAAACCTCAATTCAAGAGTTATCAAGAGAGTTTACATAATTCCTTTAAAAGCTGCTCTATTAATCTCTTCATCTGTTCAGGGCAAGTGACTTCCAACATAGTTGCAAAGATCTGCCCTTGTGATACTCCCCATGGATGATCTACAACCATAGTCCTCGAATAATGTTTCCAAGTTGATTTGCTTTTAAGTGAGAAGATAGATAAAATAAGAAAGACGTTGGTTATTCTTATAAATTTGGCATCGGTCTCTTTCTCTTCTCTCTTAGAATTTTATGCATAAAAGGAAATCTTGCCCCCAAATTTTCAGTGACAACGAATGTTTCTTCTCTAATAGAGAGGCTGACCGTCCTTTTCCTATTTTAACTCTTGATCCTTTCCTCTTTCTCTTGAACGCCATCTTAGGATGAGAGAGGCTTGATAGCATATCCTTTCTAATTTCTAAACAAGGATGTTGGAAGAGAGATCAGCCAACAATTAATAGTTTGTGTAGGAGGGACAGACTAAACTCCATTGTTTATTTTCTTACTTTTCTCCATGTGCTGCTAGATAAGAAAGAACTAATTCTCTTCCTTTTCTCTTGAGAATCCGGGGCTTTATCCATTGGAGAACAAGAACAGTCCCATGTAAGCCCATATCTGTTGTACCCCCTTTTCCTTTTCAACCATCCTCATAATTTTCTTTTATTATCTCATTATTAATATTTTCTCCAAAGCGATAATCATATAAAAAATTTTAAAAGTCGGATCTAACCCTAGAAATTTTGTTTCTCCATCTTTCTGCATATTGCACATTAGTTCAAGTCTTCAACACCTTTTTATTTCATCATATAAATTAGTTCTGGCACAAACAGTTAGCAGTTCCAATCTCAACATGCTAACCATTTTTTCATAAAAAAAATTTCAGATGAGAAACTCATTGAAGACAATCCATCAAAAGAAGAGGTAGAACCACCTTTAAAAGAGGTTAAACATAGAGACAAAGCGATTAGAGGTGGAACTCTTGGCGATCATATTGATGTAAAAGGAGAAACTGTAGAGTTGGACCCAGCATCAAAGGAAGTTCTATCAAATGGAAATTTCATTAACAAGATATCAACATCCGAATATCTATATGCACCAGAATAAAATTCATTATCATTCTCTATAACTTCAGTAACTCTTGGACCACCACAGAGGGATCAACCTTCAAGATTGAAATTGAACGATTGTCCTATTTGACAACCTACATTTAGGAGAAAAGAATATGCATGACCTATTTACCAGACCAGAATTTACATATGTCAAGGCCATTGACCGACTAATAAAACTGATTGCGCCGCCAAGAAAGCCAACATTTAATTAGTGGTGTAAGACGCGGTTGATAGTGGGAACAATGTAGACGTATTTGTTGATAGTCTTTTAAGAGCTAAATTCTAGTTAAAGGATTTTGCAATTAGCAAGATGAGGAAATTTAAGAAAAAAATCTTCTTTTTTGTATACAGACACTTTAGGAGAAAAGAAGAAATATTTATTTTTAGTTTTATTATTATTATTAGTCTGAAATTGGAAGCCATGTGACCCAAAAAGGTTAACAAATTCCAAGACTTTCTTTTTAACTATAGGCATCGGCACAGGCACAACACAAGCAAAGAGGAAAAGAAGCAATCTACACCATTTAGGATATAATTGCTCGCCACTGAATAGCAAAGGAAGGAAACTATTTCTTTGCCTCTGGTTAAGCCCCTTTTTTCGTTTCAGTATAGAATTAAAAATTACAGCCTGCACATTCCACACATGAAACTGTACATAACCTTCATAACCTTCAATAATTTAAGCGATGAAACTTCTCAAACCACAAAAGCCATCCCATTTTTCTGTCCCACTTCAGCCACAGTCATTTGACCACTGAAATCCAAGAATATCATGTTTCCCTCTCTACTCCAACAAGAACATAAAAACCAAATGTCTGAAACGCAGTTCAAAGCATTCTTACAAGGGAAAAACAAGCATTTGAAAAGTGTGAGTTCTGGGAATGCATTGATCTCGCTTTCAAGGACCACACATTCAAGTATTTGAAGAAAAAAGAGCTTGTGCACTCCCCCTGGTGCAAATTTTCTAGATTTGGTCAATGTCTCAACTAAAATCCTAGTTGGAAAGGAGATGCTAGCTAACTCTTCTCTTAAGGTAGTATTATAAATAAAGTAGGAAGTATAAAGAGTTTTAAAAAAAGAAGAAGAAGAAGGTCAACATAGTGGCACAAAGTTTATGAGAAATTCTTATACCCAAAAAAAAAAACTAATAAGAAAATTGAAAGGAAGGCCTCAAAAAGACTTTACAGGGATGATGGCCCTCTTTTGTTACCCTCTTCGAGAAATAACAGAACTCTATGTAAAAAATATTATAATAACCATGGATTTAATGCCACAGGTTGCTTCACAGGGCATAGAACAAGTAAAGCTCCTTGCAATTATGCTAGAAATTAGTTCTCTAAGTTTCAAATGAAAGGTTGTTTGGTTATCAGACATTGGTAAAACGGGCTTATCTAAAACCTCAAGAAATGGGTCTTATGAAAATGCTTGTTTAATTGATTGCCATAAAATTAGTTTAGTAAAAATTGAGAAATCATGAAACCTGAAAAATGAGTTTTTCTAAAAACAGGTACTTATTCATATTCATAAAACCTGTTCTATATAATATCATGTTTTATAATTACCTATTTTAAGTCGATAACCAAACAACTCCCAAGGGAAAAAGAGGCATTTATTTTCTTCCCACTTTTGTATACTTCTTGTATTAGCAGGTGGCTCAATAACATCTAGTAATACAATCTACTTCCTGCCAAAAACATGAAAAAGAAAAATGTATATCGATCTCTTCGTGGCATGCTTGACAATGTGTTAATAATTATTTACTTTTTAAAATTGTTGTTTAGTTGCTAACTTGAGAAAGCAAGAAGAAATGGCAGAAGAGCACGATTTGTAAATTGCAACAGATAAAGAATAAGCTAGTTCAGCAGATGAAGATCATCTCGATTATTTCATAACAAGTCTTATATCACATACGATTCACTATAAATGTACTTATTCTTGTGAGTTCTCCATTATGAACATTACTTCGCATAATATGATCCAAAATTTGGCTACGGGGATAAATGGAGTAAACTGTACCTGCCCATGGAATGTAAACCAACTACTTTTTCAAGTAAATGCCCTCTAAATCAACATAAGATGGCTTCAACTTGTCCATTCTCAGGGTCTCGATCAATCAAGAAAGTCACTTTACTATGTTCATACAAATTATAGTTAATAATTCTTCAAGAAGTTCCGAACATGATCAAAAACTAATCAAAGAAAATCTTGACACCATTAAATTGACTTCAAACACGACAATATACTAATCGAAGAAAATATCTGATATCATTGAATTCATACCTCCACGGAGAAACTCCGACGGGGCTCGCGAATCCGATAGAAGCCGAGCACGAACAGCATTAGCCTGGAGAGGAATCTCCCGGTCCGGACCACGACCTCCCTCCTCCACCCGACCATGTCGGCGTAGTCCTCCCGCCCGTCCTCCCGGTTCGGAGCGTAGAACAGCGTGCAGAGCCGGCAAATCAGGTAGTACAACAACATCAGAAAGAACCCGACCACGAGCCGGATCGGTACCAGCGTCACGAGGGCGACCCCGAGGAGCACCTTCTCCGCCGCCGGCAGCTCCCCGCGGCCCATCGTCCCGTATACGTCCTTCCGCGCGTACGGCGCGTACTTCTTTTCCAGCTCCTCGATGCTCTCCGAGAGACGGGCCGCGCCGTCGCCGTCGGAGGCGGCGGACCCGGGCTTCAGGAGCGGCCGCTGGTCCTTCGCCTTGCCGGAGGATTCCCCGCCGCCGCCGACGCGGGGGGATTCCTCCTTGGAGTCCAAAGATCCGTTGGACCCACCGAGATCCTTCAGCTCCGACGCCATTGGGGAGAACCAAAACCCTAACCCCAACCCTAAACCTAGTCCTCTTGCGGGTGGGAAGCCATTGGTGGGAGAGACTTGGAGAGGGAGAGCGGGTAGGGGGTGGTGGCTTCGCGAAGGCTGTGGAGGAGTTGGGGGCGTGGCCCTCAGCCGTTATCAGTGGCGTCGTGGGATCGTGGCCGTAGATCAGAGATGATCGCGGATCTAACCGTCTGGATTTCTCTCCCTCGGCTAATTACCTCATTCGTGTTTATCCTGGATAGACTGCGTCCAAATCCCGTGTTGAATGCGACCCGCAGCCGCACGGAATCATGTGAGTTAAAAGTTTCCATGACAGGGTGGATATTTTCCCAGGATGCCATATACGAGTATACGACACATCTGAATCCAAAATTATTAAAAAAAAATTTAAAAAAAGAATGATTCAAATAATTTAAAAAAATTAAAAAATAATAAATTTCAGAATATTCGGGACAACTTCTTTTCGATCCATAGGACATCCTTGAAGTACTAGTAACATGCTATACGGTTCACTTCTTTACTTTTTAAACACATACTTGACCTGAAAAGTTACACTGCCGCTGCTGATAATTTCAAACCTGCTCATATTTTCATAGAGAAGTCTTATGAGATTCAAAAATATAAATAAATATTTTTCTGCAGTGGTGGCCGACTACAAGGCAAGAAGACATAGGTTTGAGAGCACTAATTTGCTTTGCGTTCTTTTTTCTTTTTTTCTATGCATGGTTATCAGCAGTGTTCCAAGTGCAGAGAATAGCATTGGTTTGGGCCACATAGCTTTACTAATTTCTAGAAACAAGCTTGAGGAGTCAAAATGAGGAATAGCATACAATGATGGAACATGGAATATGCTGGTTTTGATCCCATTGAATATATGAGTTTTGATTTGGAGGAATACTATAGTTTTGACATTTTGTGGTAGAGCTGAAACTGGGCCCATTAAAATGGAATACAGACAGAGTGTGATGTGACGGGGGAACGAACACAGATTTCGTGGTTGATGGGGATGTAATAAGCGGTGATGCGTTTGATCACGGATCCAGCATAAAAGAAAAGTCTACGCCTCCAAACGCAGCTCACCTGCCAATTATTTATCGCACGTGGCTTCGTACCTACGAGTTTCACACGTGAAGATGATTTGGGGGCTTTCAGTCGCTGGGCCAAGGTCTGTCCCGGGCCAATCAAAGTTGAGCGTTCTTACAAGTTCGGATCCAAAACAATGTCGGATCGGGAACATAATTCTAGATTTAATTCTTGAACAAGATTTCCAGACATTGATGCTTACTTGGGAGTTAGGAGTCTTAGGACAAACTACAAAAGTATTCACATAGGGAGATGGCCTGAAAATTCTGGACTTCCTTAAACCTCTCCAACTTTATCCTTGCTTTCTTTTCTATAACCTACTCAATGTAGATGCTCCTTAGCATCAAACAACCCCAACACTCACCATTTTAGTCCTGGGCAGTCTCATTTGTAACTTCCGATGTTTAATTAGATAACCTTAGAGTTAGTTAGAATTTCACTCATAGCGGGTAGCTTTCTAAGGGAGAAGTCTCATGTTCAAATATGACTAGGCTAAAAAACGGAAAAAAAAAAAGTTTCCCCATGGAATATAATTAACATTCGAAGAGTTTCAAATTCTGTGTGAGAATTAGATTCGATTACAGATTGATAATAAATGACTAGGCTAGCTGTGAATTATTTTCTAACATGCAGTACAACCTCAATATCAAACTCCCTCTCAAGTTACCACTATTCATATTTCCCATGAAAAGAGCATGCTACAGTGTGATTGTGAGGATCTGGATGGGTGTGCATTTGCCTATACCTATACAAGTTCAAAAAATCCAAATAATACCTTTTGATTAGCCTTCTTCGACAAGGTTGTAGGTTGATTATAAATAGTATCAAAATGCTCATAGCTCATGTGGACTAGAGGACATTATGGCATTGACACTTTAGGATTGACCACGGGACCATCATGGTATTTGCGATTAGATTTGGATATTTAACCTGACAAAGAGATGTGCGCATGAAGACTTTTGCAGACATATTTTTTATACATCGAAGAGATCTTGAATATCTGTACAGGACTTAAAAAACTAAATAATACTTTCTCGCTAGCTTTTTTTAGATAAGTTCTTAAGTTGCTGTAGCGATATACAACAGTGCGTCCACGGAACTCTAGATGTTTTAGTTGAAGATTAGATCAACTGACATTGATGACCTTTCTACACTGAAGCATTCAAATAGCATGATGATCTTGAAGCATATTTTATTTTCTATATTCAGAAACTAAATTAATTCTTGAGCCATGTAAAATAGCCAAGTTACCATTTTATTTCTTAAAAAAAAAGCATGATGATCTTCAGATATATTCTCAAAATCTGTAACTTGACAGTTGCTAGATATTCCGAGTTTTATGAGCAGATTGAATACTGAAATTACCTTTGAGTAGCCACTATTAGTGGTAAGCATATCTTAAATCCGTTGAACTTATATCTGCATATTAGCAACCGCAAAATAGGTAAGCAAATGCGATACAGAAAGTAGACAAAATAATCCTTTGTAATCTTGATTCTTAAATAAGGTAGAACGTAGCGTGTGGATTCAGGTCCCAGACATCCTGACTGAATTTTCAAAATACCTCCTACAACCACCTTCAGCTATTGTGTCTGAAAAATGGCTCACTTACCTTATGAAGTTGCAGAGTGCTATTATAAACTTGTTAATAGGTGGTAACCAGATGAAAACCTGCATAGCTAATCATTATGGAAACCAAGCTTGATAGAGAAAATGATGAAGGTTGTCGACATTGGGGTGGAAGAGACAGAGAGACTTTCCTCGCATGAAAAATCAAAATGAAATCATAACCTACCCTCTTAGGGAAAATGATAAATTTGTTCCCATGTTCTTTTTTAAAAATTCTAGCTCTTTCATCCAAGTTAACTCATCACTTTTTGTGCAGCAGTGAAGATGGTATTAAACCTCAGATACACTATAGAGATCTAAGCAAAACTTATTAAACCTACATAAGTCTGTTCATCATTTGAAATATTAAGGGAATAACCAAACAGAACTCTCAACAATGTCGAATACAGTTTCCCTGCAAAAGACTTACCTGAACATTCTGGATACCTGCTCAGCCAAAAGTTTAAAGAAGAGCATTTGTAAGTCCTTTAGAATATTATGGTGTCTTAAAAATTTGATGTGGGACAATTATGCTGATGATCAAACCATAGAAGGGTGATCTTGAATAAAATGAGACATGCTTTCTTAGTATACCATATAACATTAATGTATCTGAATTTGTCTATGCAATCTTGAACATGGACGTGTTATCAAAACAAGGTAATGATGCAAATGATCTCAACCATTCCTACTATTAAGTAGAATAAGGAGTTGATCTGTAGTTAGGTGTTAATGCAATAATGATACATTGGATTAGTCATCCAGTTCCTAAATGGGTTATGAAGTTGTGAATTCATTAAACCTGTAATACATGAACATCAGCTGCCTTGCCATCAACCATTTACAATATATCAAGAAATGAAAGATTCAAGATGTCTTTGAACTTTTACTTTTCAACATCTCTTCAATTAGCAATTTAATTTTACACGGGTTCAAATACTTTCTTCAACTTGACAATTTAATGGAAAGCGCTTAAAGTTAAAAGCCCAATTTATTAGAACAATCGTGAAGCTGATGGGTAATCACAAGTCAAAGGGTCTTCCTCTTCATGAAATTCAAGTACTGAAACCAAGCTTCAAAAGGTAATCAGGTGAAGAGAAGCAAGAAGAAATGAACAAGCATAGGCTATTAAATATGGGATGTACTAGGAGGATTTTATTTTTTTTTGATGGAGAGGCCAAATTAAATTTTTGAGATACAGGGAGAATTCTGGAAGTTGATATCTAAGGTTTCACTAATAAATTTTAATGGATTTCAAAGTTTCGCTTTGGTGGCCAATATATATATATGCTTGCATGTGCATCAGTTTCAGTGAGGTGGTGCAAAGTATGTCTTGTTTGTCTTGTCGACGAACTAAGCAAATAAAGTAGATATGCATGGCTCTACCATGTAAGTATGCCAGAACTAATTTTCTGATCTAAGTTTCTGAAGTTCATTCTGTATCTTCTAAATCCCTGCCATCTCACCCTCTTCTCGGTTCTCATGCATGGTAAAGTATTGAAGATCTCAAACCCAGACTGCTCTCCTATTCATTCTGATCATCATATTTTATGTGGCATTTGAGACCCAACTACAGATCACTGAGTGGTTCCCTGATATTTGAATCCATGGAGGCGACCCACCACTGAACAAGATGGAGGAGACTTCAAGAAAATTGCTTTTTCCCTAATTTAACCCCTGCATAATCATTAATCTCTACATTAATGATCAAAATAGCTACTGCCAAGCTGCGCAACTCATTATTGCTGTAGGACTCATGCCAATGACAAGAGGATTTAATGCAATGCTTCCTCTTATGAAGGGACAGGCAGTTGCAATACAAACAGGATCAAAGGACAGAATCATTGAAATGTTAATGAACTAAAGAGGCATAATACCAGTGCCATAGCACCATGCAGTGAATAGTCTTCTTGTTTTTTTTAAAAAAGAAAAAGAAAAGCCATCATTACCCAATTTGCTGGATTACACCGGATATCAAAGTCTACATTAAAACTGTTAAGATTCTGTAAAGAGCCATTCAGTATCACTACCGCCTTTTTTATTTATCTTCTAAATTTCTTTGCTTCTATTGCCACTTAAAACTGTCTCCTTTCTCATTTATCCCTGCATTCACGTGAACATTGATCACCTGTTCAAATCGGATAAATTATATACCCAAGTTATTTAGAAAGAGAAAACTAAGAATGCAACCAGTACTAAGATGAAGCACATAATGAACTAGCACATAAATGAACTAGGTAACCACAGTTCTAAGATAATCAAAGGACACATTTTTGTACAGCAAAATAGAGAAGTAGAGTCCCTTCATAAGCCCATTCCATTTCAGTGCATTTATCTGTTGGAAGAAGGAAAAGAAAAAAACACTGAATTGTATTGATATCGGTTTTACATCATTAGAAACCAAAGCAGCTTATAAGATTTCATGCAAAATGTTTGGAACTTCATCTCCCATAACTTATACTCGCTATCAATGAAAAACACAGATAAAAACAGGGGCTTTATTCCTATGAATCGGAGAACAGAGCGAAAGGCCTACCCCTCAGCAAGAAGTCCAATTCTTATGAGTGCTGATTAGAGCCGAAAGAAGGCCGGCCGAAGCCATCAACAGAGGATTCGAGAGAAAACCCTTCCCATCGCTCACATCCCCGAGCGCCATCAGACCATCCGCGAAGTCTTGGACGAGCGATAGTTGTTTGAGCAACAACTTCACCCGCAATTTCTGTATCTCATCGTCATCCTCCGATGATTTCGTGCTCCGAACCTTCGACTCAAGCAAAAATCGGATCTTTCGCAGCTCTTTGGCCTTCAAGGAGATGCTCCCGAGGTACCCCACGAGCTCCGCCCAGGCGCTGATCTTTTGGAGCCGCCGCAAGTGCTGCGACGGTATGAGGCCTGCCTTGGAGAGCCAGACGAACTGCTCGACGAAGTAGTAGAGGCCCTCGCCGCCGTAGGCAACGGCTGCGAGGAGGAGGTCGGCGGAGGAGGGGGAGCCGTCGGCGGATCGGAAGGCGTTGACGTCCTGGACGAACTTGCCCAGGCGGAAAGCTTTGCGGCTGAGGCCAACGCTGGACTCGAAGGCCTTCAGGCGGGGGGCGAGGGCTTTTGAGGGGAGGGAGGTGGAGAGGACGATCTTGGCGGCGTAGCGGGAAATCTTGAGGAGCTTGTCGACGCCGTCCCGGCGGGCGAGGTAAGCCTCGAGATGGAGAAGGAAGTCGCGATCGCCGCCTTTCGCCGTCGCTGGAACCGGCGCCATCTGAGGGGTTTTAGGGTTTTGCGAGGGTTTGGTCTCTTCCGCCATGGATTTCAGAGAGCGCGAGGGATCCGGCGAGAAGAGATCAGTCGTCGCTTCGCGATCAAATGATCGAATAAACGGGCGTGTCGCGGGAGGAGAACGGAAACTAGACGAAGTACATTGAAAGTTATTTCGGATCCCCGTAGATGGAAGGTCATGAGTTATGTATGACTCATGAAGTTTATAAAATCTCGGAAAACTGTTTTTTTTTTTCCACTGGTTAGATCCATCCATGGACCAAATTGCGGGGCAGGGCATATGGTGGTACGTGTTATCGATCCTAGAAAGGCTTTAAAAAGGGAGTTTGGTAAGACTATTATGCTTAATTGCATCACAGTGATCCTAAATCATTTTTACTTCTTATATCATTGTCCAATCTAATGTTGAAAATTTTATTTTTAGATTGAATATCCAAAATTATTTTAGAATAAAAATGTTAATTTGGCTGAAATTTAAAAATAAAAATATCTCTTAATTCAGCATAAAAAAATTAGTATAGCAAAATACCTAATATATTATATCAATATGATTTATATTATAATATATTATTTAATTATAATAAAAATATTATTGTACTTTGTTTTCGTATTATCAAATTATTTAATATATTGCTTTTAGTACTTTATTTTTAGATCAAAATAAATAACAGTATCAAAATATATCATAAGTACGAATGAAATCCAACTTCTCTTAGGCCAATCCTTTCAAGATTCTGATATATATATATATATATATATATATATATATATATATATATATATATATATATATATATATATATATATATATATATATATATATATATATATATATATATATATATATATATATATATATATATATATATATATATATATATGCAGAAAGTTTACGTAAAAACAGACAAAGACATTGGACCAAACTCTTAAGAAACTAGCTCCATAAGCATCAGCAACACTAACATGGGCAGAGAAGGGGGTGCAACCATGAAATTGAAGTAGAATGGTTTGGACTCTGCTGGGAGAGAGAAGATTGGCTCCAGCGCCTTGACTGAGAAGTAAAGGAATGCAACATCTGATGCTTGAATGTATCATTAAAAAGATGATGGGTACTCCTTACTAAGTCTGCCGGCGAAGATTGCAACGCTCGAAATAGCCTCTGATTTCTGGCGGACCCAATAATCCACGACCTGTAAGCAGCAATGGATTGAATCCCCTTCTCTACCTGGGACGTGGCTTAAAAATTTCACCAAACCCAGCAAAGAAGAAGGTACAAATCCAACAGTGAGCAGCAAGTCCTCAAGTTGCTGTGGGCACAAGTCACAAGTAGAAAGATCCAACGGAAGGACGCCTCTACTGCATCAAACACTTCTGCAAGAAATTTTCAGCTTCAACAGTTTCCACCCAAAAAAAACTTAACCCGAGAAGGAACATCCATATTAATGAAGGTCGGCTTATGACTAAAAGGGATGGGGGTTGACCAAGGGTCATACAAGGCATTGATCTGTGTGCCATCACTAATGGACCAAATAAATTGCCATTGAATCATAGTTCCATAGCTGCAGATTTTGCTCCATATTGGAGAGCAGAAAATTTGTACTTTGCCCTTGCCACTTTGGTCCATAATGAAAAGCAGCATGGGCAGCTGGTTTACATAAGAATGCTTGCTGTCTTCTTTTGAGAGCATGCAATCCAAGGCCCCCAAAGTCCTTTGGAGTACAAACAGCCTCCCAAGAAACAAGATGGATTCCCCTCCCTATCAGCATGGCTGGGTGGCCCCAAAGAAAAGCCCTCAATACTTTTTCCAAGACTTGAATGACAGATGATGGAACACAAACACAGGACATAAGTAGGTATAGAAGGGTTGCTCTGCCAGCCATGGACAAAGCCCTCCACTTCCAACTAGCAACCTTGAGAGCCACTTTATCCAATAAGAAGTTAAAATCAGAAGCCCTTAGGTGCATACCTGACAATGGGACCCCGAGATGCTTCCAAAACCCCCTCGTAACATGCATCCGAAAAAGGCTTTTAATTTGATCTTTGACAAAGCTTGGTGTCAAAGGACTGAAGACGATACGTGACTTTGATATATTAAGAGCCTGCCTAGGGAAATAATAATAAGCATCTATTATTAGCTTTAAACATAGAGCATCTCAAGTTGTAGCCTGAGCCATAAGTAGGCAGTCATCTGCAAACAAAATGTGAGAAATCGCCGGTCCGACCGGATTAGGCTGATAACATCTTAGAGCATGAGATAAAAAGTTAAGAGGACAAGAGGCACCCTCACGAAGACAACAAGCTATATAGCAAACCATACTAAGGGATTGTCATCAATCAATAAGAAGAATTTTGGCTGTATAACACAAGCATGCACCTGTCGAATAAATTTTTGATTGAAACCAAATTGGATCAACACGTATAGAAGGTAAAATCATTGAATCCTATGCTTTTGCTATATCAACTTGGATCCTCACTAGATTTTTTTCTTGGGAAGCTTTCGTAAGTGAATGCATTATTTCCTAGGCCAAAAGTATGTTGTCAGATATTTTTCGGCCCTGCACAAAGGCCCCTAGCTAGGCTGGTGAGATCAATAAGGCAAAATAGGCTTGAATCTATTAACCAAGATTTTAGCCACAATCTTGTAGACTCTGTTACATAAGCTAATAGGCTGGTAGTCGATGACCTGAGCAAGGTTGGTGCATTTAAAAATAAGGGCTATGTATGATTTCATCCAAGAGTTTGGCATCACAGTACATCGGAAAAACTACTTAACAATATGTGCAACTTCATTTTTGATCATAAGCCAAAACTTTAGAAAGAAGAAAGGTCGAAAAACAACTGCGCCCGGGGTCTTATCAGGGTTCATGCATCTAACTGCAGCTTCAATGTCATCCTCAGTTACTGCAGGGATAAAGGCTTTATTGTGCTGAGCACTCAGTTACTGCAGGGATAAAGACTTCAAGTAGCCGCATATTTTTTAAAATGATTTAAAAGTGCATCCATCTCATCTCTCTCAAAAAAAATCCATGTCTTATGAGAGTCTCGACCCAATAAGCTCTCTATTACCTTTTTTTTCAAATCTTTCTAGATGCAGGCCTTGCCAAGGGGGAAAGCCTTTACAATGTTCCAGCATTTTAACTTTCCTATATTCAACCTCACAAGAAAAAAGAAAGAAGAGTGAAGAGACGAATCATGTTTCTGTTAATCTAAAGGATCTGTTTCTAATTAAAAGAATTTTTTTTAAAAAAAATCTTAGTGGCGTTAGTTGAGGCTGTTAAGAACGAGGAGTACATCATCTTCGTTCGGAAATCGCAACTGATCGTGTCGTGATCACCACCACCAAATTGCTCAAAGATTGTGCGGTAGACGGCGGCGACTTTTGCTGACAATATCTATGAACATATCTAACATACCACGAAAATCCAGAGTCATCTTGATGAGGTTTAGACCACTAATACACCCATTTTGGACGCCACCTCATCTTTTAGAGCGCATGTTGAGCATAAAAACGAGAAATTATACTTTACACCAAATGCACCACGTAGCATGCACCATACCAATCATATATCTCTATTTCAATAGATTTCATTCATCCTATGTTCGTCTCGAATTGCCGCCTTGATGACGCCTCATCTCAGTTTGGTCCTGTGGTGCTCTGTTGATGTGGTACAGCGTGTAATTTCTTTGTAGAAACTTATCCCTTTCCTCTATGAAAATCAAAACTAAAGGAAGGAACAAGGCGGAAATCTCTAAACAGAAAATTCACAGACCTTCCAATATTCAAATAGTTGTATACTTTCAAAATTTATTAATTTTCAATAAAGTAAATAAAAAGGTTCCTGAAAAATTGCAGGCAATTTCTCTTTTGAATAAAAACAACCTTGAGATTATATAAATGGAGGGCGAAGGATTGAAAAAAAAGAAAATGGTAGCGCCTTTACATGCATGCATGCATATCGGCCACTATTGAAACTATTATTAATGATAGTGATGATGATAAAAATTGTTGCTGGAAATTGGACCCGGGGGCAATCTTCGGTCGAGGAGAGGGAGCGAGGAGTGAGTTCTCACGGCGGGGCGGCGATCCGTCGGCGAGCGGCGTCCTCCGTCTAGGGCGGTCGGAGAGAAGGGGCGGCGGGTCCTCGTGGCGAAGCGGCGATCCGTCAGTTGGCGGCGTCCTCCGTCCGGGTGCCTGCACACGAACCGGTGGTCGGGTTTTCCGGCGCCGGCCCTCCGACGCTCAAGTCAGGGAGGGGGCAAATAGTGTAGAAAGGGAGATAAATAATGTCTGTAGAGTGTATCCATCCTTTTCACCGTGGGGCCAAGGCCCCCTTTTATAGGCGGGGGTCGGTTTACCTGCGATGTAACAGGGCGAAGCCGTAGTACGGCTCGGCATGTCATTCGGGTCGGCGCACGGTCAGGCGAATCATTGCACTGATGTCGGCGGTGAGGGCGTCGTACAGTCCGAACTAGCACGCTATCAGGCGAATTATTGCATTGGTGTCGGAGGTATGGCCGAGATCGGAGACTTATCATAGTTGACTAGACTCTGCTGGGCTGATTTGCCGTGGAGAGCTGAGAGTCCGTAGATGACAGGAGCCATGCGCATTTATGGTGGAGTAAGCTGGAGATCCGCATTTATTGTGGAGTAAGCCGGAGATCCGCATTTATTGTGGAGTAAGCCGGAGGTCCGCATTTATTGTGGAGTAAGCCGGAGGGTTACAGCGACCATGCGCAATAAATGCCAGCGGGGCGTCAGGGTATGGTCCTCGGCCAGACCTCTGAGGCGCACGGCCGTAGTAGGTGGCTGACAAGAGTAGACCTCGAACATCGGGGTTTTTCTTAGGTCGGAGGTCTCGAGGTCGGGCGTTCCGAAGTCAGACGCCGACTCCGGATAAGTTGACTAGACTCTGCTGGGCTGATTTGCCGTGGAGAGCTGAGAGTCCGTAGATGACAGGAGCCATGCGCATTTATGGTGGAGTAAGCTGGAGATCCGCATTTATTGTGGAGTAAGCCGGAGATCCGCATTTATTGTGGAGTAAGCCGGAGATCCGCATTTATTGTGGAGGTCCCCACCACGGCCTCGGACGTATCCGGGAAAGTACGAGAACTACACACCCGTCAACGCTCCCCGGGCCGAGATCCTGATGGAAATCGAGGGTCGGGACTTCTTCCGACCCCCGCCTCCTATGCGAGACACGGGATTCCCCCGGAATCCCAGGAAGTATTGCCGCTTCCACCGAGATCGTGGGCACGACACGGAGGACTGCTACCAACTCCGGGATGAGATAGAAGCGCTCATCCGACGGGGAGTACTCAACCGGTTCGTGAGGAACCGACCTGAGGAAAGGAGGCCGGCGGAGAATGTCGCACCAACCGAAAATCTGGGCGACAACAGGCCCATCGCCGGCACCATCAACATGATCGGGCGGGCCTCGGCAGGAACGGCCGCCCTGGGAGCACCCCGGAAGCGCCCACGTACTGGTGAAGTCATCTCGTTCTCGGACGAGGACTTAGAAGGGGTCGAAACCCCCCATGATGACGCTGTGGTCATCTCTATGATTGTAAATAGGTTTGATGTAAAGCGTGTCCTAGTTGACAATGGAAGCTCAGCCAACATTTTGTATTATCATGCCTACCAAAAAATGGGATTGACAGAAGGGCATCTCCGGAGAGTCAATGCCCCGTTGGTTGGGTTTACCGGAGATGCAGTCCCGGTTGAAGGTGAGGCTAGCTTCCTTGTCACAGTCGGCCTCGCCCCCCGGGAGAGCACAGTGAGGATGGACCTCCTGGTGGTCTGTCTGCCCTCGGTCTACAACGCCATCCTTGGGCGCCCAGGGCTAAATGCCCTTCGAGCCGTGGTTTCAACTCGCCATTTGCTCATGCGGTTCCCCACCGACCAAGGAGTAGGCGAGGTCCGCGGAGACCAGCTGGTCGCCAAGCAATGCTACATGGCGGCCCACACAGTAAAGCAACCAGCCGAGGCGCCGGACCACCCGATGGGCCCTTCGCTGCCCATAGAAACCCTCGATGCCAGGGACACCCTCTGGAAGAAGCAAGTAGATCCCGGTGAGCTCCTTATTCAAATCCCACTACAAGAAAATTTTTCCGAGCTAACTGTGCAGGTCGGCTCCGGCCTCGGCGCCCGCGAGAGGGATTGCCTCGTCAGCTTCCTGCGGGACAACGCTGACGTCTTCGCCTGGTCGCCCGCGGACGTGCCAGGAATTGACCCTGAGGTCATGGTCCACCGACTCCAGGTGAGACCGACCAGCAGGCCTGTAAAGCAGAAGAAAAGAGGCTCCGCCCCGGAACGACAACGAGCTGCGGCTGAGGAGGTGGACAAACTCCTCGGGGCCGACTTCATCCGGGAGGTCTCCTACCCGGACTGGCTCGCCAACGTAGTCCTCGTAAAGAAGGCCAACGGGAAGTGGCGTATGTGCGTGGACTATACCGACCTGAACAAGGCCTGCCCGAAAGACAGCTTCCCCCTCCCGAGCATCGACCAGCTCGTCGACTCCACTTCAGGACACCAGCTGCTAACTTTTATGGACGCCTTTTCAGGGTACAATCAAATCCGAATGGCGCCAGAAGACGAGGAGAAGACGGCCTTCATCACCGACAAGGGCACCTACTGCTACAAGGTGATGCCCTTTGGCCTGAAGAACGCTGGGGCCACCTATCAGAGACTGGTCAGCCAAATTTTTAAAGACCAGATCGGCCGGAACATGGAGGTCTATGTGGACGACATGTTGGTAAAGAGCCGAGCGGCGGAACACCACATAGCCGATCTCAACGAGACATTCGCCAAGCTCAGAAGATATCAAATGAAACTCAACCCGGCGAAGTGCGCGTTCGGGGTCACCTCGGGCAAATTCCTGGGTTTCATAGTGACCCAGCGCGGAATTGAAGCCAACCCGGAGAAAATCCGGGCACTGCAAGAGATGTCGCCTCCAAAGACTGTTAAGGAGGTGCAACGGCTCGCGGGGCGGGTTGCCGCCCTGGGAAGGTTCGTCTCTCGGTCAGCCGAGCGATGCCTCCCCTTCTTTGAGAGCCTCAAACGGCCGAAAGACTTCCGGTGGACGGAAGAATGCCAGCAGGCCTTTGAGGAGCTTCGGAGCCTTCTGGCCTCTCCCCCGCTGCTCACCAAGCCCCAGAAAGGCGAGATTCTTTACTTATACTTGGCCGTCTCCCCAGCTGCAGTGAGCTCAGTTCTCGTCCGGGAAGAGGACAAGCGCCAAAAGCCGGTCTATTACACCAGCCGGGTTCTCAGGGATGCTGAGACCCGGTATTCTAAACTTGAGAAGACCATCTTCGCTCTCATCATCTCGGCTCGGAGACTCAGGCCTTACTTCCAAGCCCACACGATAGCTGTATTGACCGACCAGCCTATGAAGCAGATATTGCAAAGGTCGGATCGTGCGGGGAGGATCGCCAAATGGGCGGTCGAGCTCGGGGAATTCGACCTCGAATATCGGCCCAGGCCGGCTATCAAAGCTCAGATACTCGCCGACTTCATCGTGGAGTGCACCCTTCCGGACAACCCCGAGAGGCCACCCGAATCCGCAGAGGAGGCCCCGAGGCAGCCATGGGTCCTGCACTCGGACGGGTCTTCGACCTCGGGGGGTAGCGGGGCCGGACTTATCCTCACCAGTCCAGACGGAGTGGTGGCCGAGCAAGCTTTGCGCCTCGAATTCCCGGCCACGAACAATGAGGCCGAGTATGAGGCTCTCATCGCCGGGCTCAAGCTGGCGAAAGAACTAAGAGTGGAAGACCTGACGGCTTTCAGTGACTCCCAGCTGGTGGTGAACCAGGTCCAAGGAGATTTTGGAGCTAAAGAGCCATCCATGCAAAAGTATCTCCAAAAGGTGCGGGAATTCATATCTGCCCTGAATTCTTTCAATATTCAATACATTCTCAGAGCAGAAAACCTCATGGCAGACCAACTATCCAAATTGGCAACCTCCCGCATAAGCGAGCTTTCCAAGGGAACAGCGCTCGAGTATCTTCGGATCCCCAGCACGGAGGAACCCGAGCCCACCATGTGCATCGACTCCGAGCCAAGCTGGATCGATGGGCTCGTCTGCTACCTTCAGGACGGAACCCTACCTCACGACGAGACGGAAGCTCGCCGAATCAAGCGCCAGGCCCCCCGGTATGTCTTATACGAGAATAGACTCTACCGGCGATCATTTACTTCTCCCCTTCTTAGATGCCTCCGCCCCTCCGAGGCGGACTATGCCCTCCGAGAGGTCCATGAAGGGATCTGCGGAAATCACCTGGGGGGTCGGGCATTAGCCCATAAGGTCCTGCGACAAGGATATTATTGGCCCACACTCCAGAAGGATGCAACGGATTTCGTCCGGAAGTGCGATCGGTGCCAGCGAAACGCCAATGTCCAGCGCCGACCTTCAGCTCTGCTGACCTCCATCATCGCCCCCTGGCGTTTGCCCAATGGGGGATCGACATCCTGGGGCCCTTTCTCCTGGCCACCGGACAGAGAAAGTTCCTGGTCGTCTCCATCGACTACTTCACCAAATGGGTCGAGGCCGAACCCGTCGCCCGGATCACCGAGCAAAAGATGCGAGACTTCGTGTGGAAGTCCATAATCTGCAGATTCGGACTACCCCGTATCCTTATATCTGACAATGGTCGACAATTTGACAATGTTCGTTTCAGAAAATTTTGCTCTGAGCTCGGCATTGATCACCGTTTCACCTCAGTCGCTCACCCCCAGACAAACGGAGAAACTGAGGTAACTAACCGCACAATTTTGCAGGGTGAGGATGATAGTGTTATTTTGATGATTAACAAGTAATTATCTAGAGCATGCTATAAGTTAAATTGATACTTCATTTATAAGTTCATTACTCTCAGTGCATTTGCTTAATTGAAAATATATATATAGTCTTGTTCATTTGGATGAATCTAACCTTGAGAATGCAGCAAAGTGTGGATTGAGTCGACCCATAGGTTGATTGGGTCGACCCCGGCACATCGAGGAATCATCTGGCACACTCCTGCAAAAACAGCACAAATGAACAGTGAGTTGGGTCGACCCAAGGTAAGCAAGAGTCGACCCAACCTCCAAAGAACCTCAAAATGCAAAGGAAGAATGCTCTCTGGATTTACTGAGAGGGTCGACCCAAGAAGAAGTTGAGTCGACCCAAGTAAACCTTGAGTCGACCCAAAGAAAGGTTGAGTCGACCCAAGTGAAGAAAGGCTGAAATTCAAGGTTCTGATTTTCCTGAGCTTGGGTCGACCCAAGAAAAATGTTGAGCTGACCCAAGGTTTGAGTCGACCCAAAGAAAGGTTGGGTCGACCCAAGGCAACAGAAGGCTGAATTTCAAGTTTCTGTGTTTTCTGAGAGGGTCGACCCAAGGAATGTTTGAGTCGACCCAAGTGAAGGTTGGGTCGACCCAAGGACAGGTTGAGCCGACCCAAACACGGGCTGAACATAACGGCTAGTTGTGCAGAAATGCTTTTTGGACTCCCAACGGCTATAAACGGCTAGTTTCTTCAATCCAACGGTCAGAAAGGACTATTTGGAGGTTGGAGAAGTATTTAAGAGGGAGTATTCATCAGAGGAAAAAAAGCTTTTGGGAAAATACATCAAGTGCATTCAAGAGAGAACCCTAGCAAGGCAAGCTTCATTCAAGAGCTTCATTCAAGAATCAAAAGAAAGGGATTGAGCAGATTCAAGAGGCATCAAGAGCTCCTTCCCCCATTGAAGAGTGAAGCTTCCTTGACAAAGAAGAGCAAAGCAACTTCAAAGCGATAACTTCCTTCTAAACTCTTCTTTGTTGTTCATATTGTCTTATATGCTCATTTAGGAGTTAAATCTTTTATTTTCACTTGCTTAAACACTTTGTAAAGGTTCGTTGGTAAGCCCGCAAAACCAACAAAGGTTTTTGGTGAACCCGTAAAACCAAAGTTGTATAGGTTCGTTGGTGAGCCCGCAAAACCAACAAGGTTCTTGGTGAGCCCGCAAAACCAAGTGTATAGGTTCGTTGGTGAGCCCGCAAAACCAACAAGGTTCTTGGTGAGCCCGCAAAACCAAGTGTATAGGTTCGTTGGTGAGCCCGTAAAACCAACTAGGTTTTTGGATTGTGAGCCCGGAAAACAATCCAACTGTAATCCGCGTGATTATAGTGAAATCCCAAGGGTACGCTTGGGGAGTGGACATAGGTGCTAAGGAGAGCACCGAACCACTATATATTGTGGTGTTTGCATTGTGCTTGTGCCTCTATTTTCTCTTGCTTTACCTTCTATTATTGCATTAGTTTAACTCACTCAAATAGCCTAAGAAAGCATCCACCGCACTTAACTAAGAAAGTTTTTAAAAGCACCAAAAGTTTAAAAGAAACCAATTCACCCCCCCTCTTGGATTGTCACCTTGGGCAACAAGTGGTATCAGAGCAAGGTGCTCTAATAGTACCCATTGATCTCACAATCAAGAGTTAAAGATCATGACAACCCAAGTGGGATGTTCTATAGGAGAGGGACAATTAATTGATAGACCACCTCTATTTAATGGCACAAACTACACTTATTGGAAAGCTAGAATGAGGATATTCATTCAAGCTTCAAACTATGAATTATGGTACATCATTACTAGAGGCCCTCACTCACTCTCTCACACTATTAATGAAAAAGACTTAGCACAATTGAATGCTAATGCTATGAACATACTATATTGTGCTATCCATGAAACTGAATTTAATAAAATCTCTGCATGTTTATCTGCTAAGGAAATCTGGGATACTTTAGAAAATATTTATGACAATATTCTATTTAGCTCACATATGCTTCAATTACATACTAACAGTGAGCCTGCAGAAAACGATGTTGAATCTCCCAATCCGGAAGAAAGAACAACAAATGAAGAATTCGGTGATGAAAACAAGGATCCATACCCAAACACCGAAAAATTCAAAAGCTTCCTAAAGACAAAGAAGAAGAGGAAGCAAGAAGAAAGTAAGAAAGAGATAAAAAGGAAGAAAGCCTTGACCAAGGAAGAGTCAAGCAAGAAAATAAAAGTTAGGAGCAACAATGATGATACTAGCTCCAAAGAAATACAAGGGGTAACTAACTTGTGCTTTATGGCACAAGAAGATAAGGTACAATCTGAATCTACTCTTACATCAAATGATTTTCAAGAAGAATTTTTTTATGATGAATTATTAAATGCTTTTTATGAATTGTATTGTGAATGTAGAAAACTAGCTATGAAGAATAAAAATTCTAAGAAACTAAATCTAAAAATTTCAAAAGAAAGAAATTCTTTTGGTGAAATACAAGACAAACTAAATTCTGAAAATGAAAGCTTAAGGTTAAATTCAGAACAATTGATTCAGAAAAATCAGAATTTAATTAAAGAAAATCAAAACCTAAATGAAGAAATCAACCAATTAAAATCTTTTATTAACAAATCCACTGTAAGTTCAGAAAAATTAAAAACGATGTTTGAAAGCCAACATGCTGTTTTTGATAAATCAAGACTTGGCTGGATTCCTTTGCTCAATAATAAAACCCTAAAGAAAAAGGTTATCAATTTGCCAAGCAAACCATCAAATAAGATAACTTATTTCAAATATAAAAAGATTGGGCATAAAAACTTTACTTATGGTTCTAATTCGAATAAATCAAATGGTAAAGTTATTACGATTAAACAAATTTGGATTCCAAAAGGAACCATATGCACTAACCCTCAAGGACCCAAGCAAGCTTGGGTACCCAAAATGAAAAATATGAGGGTATAGATGTAGGTGTGCCAAGCTACCCATGGAACAAATGAAATTTTCATACAAATGAGGTGCATTGACACATAATTAAAGATAAGTCTCATTTTATTCATTAAATTTAGTATAAGGTTTAACATTCTACTTCGTGTATTGAAATTATCTTTTTTATGAAATTACGATACTCTCTGCATCAAAGTTTTTAAATGCCTCATATGTTAAATTTTATCTCAACGAGTTTAGCATGAAACTTTCTAGTGCTTGCATCATGATAAGAAAACAATGAATGGATATATATATAACCTTCTTCTTCAAGTTTACAAAAATCTAAATTTCCTCTCTAGTATAAACACTTGATGCTGATTTCATACCTTCATTGAGCATAATACTTATGAAATCTTATTTCATTATTTGTGAAGGTATGAGTATAATTTATCATAATATCACTCATTCCTTATGTGATTATTTGAAATATATTATGATTTACTCTATAAGTCGCATGTATGCATCATATGTTTTAATCATAAATGATTAATGTGTCGTGATCATAATGAAAATTCTACTAAAAAGTTTTATAACAATGATTTTTTTTGTAATTCTCAAGACTATTCAAAAAATCTAAGATTAATAAATCTGATCTTTAAAGTGTCTCATTTAGTATAATCACTGTATCCTTGATTGAATGATTAATATCCTTACATAAAATTATCTCGAATTCTATTGATTAATGTTAACACGTCATGTTTAATCTGAGCATAAAAATATTCTAAAAGTATGAATATTAATTCCTTTGAACCATCTCCCATAAGTCAAATATAAAATCTTAATTAATCTAAAAGAAAATTGCCTATCTCTCTAAAACAAGATTATTTGTATTGAAAGCCGAATCATAACCAGAATTTTGATAGAAACAACTATTTAAAATAACTTGATTAAAACTTAACTGGTATATCTTATTGATAATTATTTTAGGCAAATAGAATCTAAGCTAAATTGCTTCTGAAAATAAAAAAATTGGTTTGACTTTGATAAATCTTCCTATTGCCTCACATGGGTGTCCTTGAACCATATTATTTAATAAAATTATCTCTTTAGTTCAAGTGACTTGTGCTTGCTTATATTTAGACAATCTCTTGAGTAAAGTGACTTAATATTCAATTATTGTCATATCTTATGTTGAGTCATCTAGCTAAAGAAATATATTGTATGAATATTTTGTATCTTGAAGAAACTAATGACTTTCCTTCAAGAAAGAAAAAGAGTTTATTAATGATACAGGATTTATGAGCAAGAAATTTCAACTTGAAGGACACCTTGATGAAAGATACAATAAACATTCCTTTGCAAACAAAAAAAGGAGAGAGATTTTCTTCAGCCAAGGGTGTAAAGAATCTAAAAGGTATTTGGCTTGAAGAATGCTAAATACACTGGTAATCTAAACTCCTCTCTTGTGAGTTAGTTGAGCAAAATCAATAATCTGAAATTATATGGTAGCATGATTAAACCTTTAATTGCTGATCATCTTGATATCATGCTTCATTCTCATGCTAGTGATGATTGTTTCATGGTGTGATTAAATTGAAGTTTACTTTTTCCTATATAATGCATAACCATGAAATACACAAGTTTATGCCTCAAATCTCTAATTCAAAATAACTTGTGATAAGCTATGAATCATTGGGCATAATGAAAATGCTGTTTGCATGATATATATTTATATGCAGCATATTAGATTAATTCTTTATTCTGCTCTTTCATGTAACTACTTGAAAATAACAAAAAGAGAGAGAGGTAAAGAAAAGAAAATGGATATTATTCAAGAGAAGTAAAATTTAAGTAAAGGCAAATACTTCAATCTTAAGGAAAAGCAAAACAAGCATAATACATTCGGCACATTTGTGAGACTAATATGAACATTCCTTTGGAAGAGATAAAATCCGTAATTAATTACAGGAAAAGGTTGAAGTGAACATTTTAAACCTTTTATATTGCTCATCATAGGGATGGTGCCAATGGGGAGGCTAGTGGTAGTACCCGGCACTATTTGACCCAACTATTCGGTGCAGGGCATATTAGGGACGGCACAAGAGGGAGGCTAGTGGTAGTACCTCGTGCCTCTTCCAACTCCACCGGATAGGGAGCAAATAGAATATAGAGCATAGAAAAGTAAAACCGAAAAATAAATGAAGATAATCAAAATGTTCATTGAATGGTTAAAGAAAGAAATTAAAAATTTGGGGAATGAATGATAAATAAATAAAAATATATAAGAAGGTTGGGAAAAATCAAATGAAGTTTGAATCACTTGAAAACACACCTTAAGGATAAAATCAGTGCTAAATTGTATTAAAATAAAGAAAATTTTATTTGAAAAGAATTGATTTTGATCCATGACATGCTTGTTATGTTTTGCATATTTTGAATTATGTGTTTTCAATATTCAAATAGCAAAGATCTTTCCTAGATATAACTTGTAATGCTTCATGCCTATAAATTTTGATTGAAACATGTTATTACCAACAACAACATCATTTTGTTTTAATGAATATATTTTGAAAAATAAAAAAAAATTTATTTGAATTTGCAAATTAGGCAAAATGGATTGATTCTGACATATCTTTTATCTTGCCTAACATTAGTACATAATATCCTCCAATTTGTACCAAAATTCAATATGAATTACAAAGATTCTGGATGTGCTCTAATGTTCTTGAAATATGTGTCTTCAATCTTAATAATTTAAGATGAGCTACAATGTAGAAGATGCATATCTCAAATTATAATCCTGAAAGGCTCCTTGAAAATTTTTATGAAATTCAGAATCTGATGTTGTATAAAAGCTTAAACTTAATTTAAAAATGCCTCTATCATTGTATTTTTGTAACCTTCATTATATGCTTCAATGATTGCATCATTTTGGGGAATAACTCAATATGAATTTCTAGATAAAATTATAGCTTAAGAAAAATAGAATAATTATGATGCCTTGATTGCTTGCCCTGATACGCATCTGAAACATATCTTTTTTTATCTTCAAAGTGTACTAATATTGGTCTGAATGATGTGTCTTTTGATGATCTTGATTGCAAACAAATATTTTTTAATATATGATTTTATTTTGATATTGAAAAGATTTATTGTGCTTCATATATACATTGCTGAAAAACCTTGATTAAGAAATTGAGTTCTATAAATACATATACTTCAATGGTCATCTATATATTTTTTTTCCTCTCCTACATTGTTAAAGACTTTCATCAAAATATATATGTATATATATTATTAAAAGAGTGAATGATCTCAAGTCTAGAAATATTTCAGCTCACTCAAATGATTCTTAAAAGAAAGAAAATGTAAATGCTTTTGAAAGAATTTGAGCTTCAAATGAATCATTTTCTGATTAATATTTCAGTACATTTTCTCAAAGATTAAGAGGAAGCATAACTTGTTCTTAAAAGATTAAAAAGAGTGATTGCTATAAATTTTGAATAACTCTAGATCACTCTACATTCTTGATATAATAAAGTTTCAGTTTTATTCACGTTTATCATTAAAATCTGAAATTCAACAAAAGAAAAGAAAGTTTAAAAGAAAATGCATCTTTTGAGGGGGAGCTTTAAATACTCAATCTCTTTATTGAAAATTATCTTCAAACTCTAAACTCTCAAATGGAATGATTAATTGAGGGGGAGAAAGAAAATTTCAGAGGGAGAGATCATATAGAACTTAATCATGTAAATTCACAACTAAAGATGAGAGAAAGAATACCAAATGTAAAGTGGTATTAAACTCTGTGCTTCATTGAATATCTTTTGAAAGTTGGATTTTCATCTGTACTTAATTGGTAAATCACTTGTTTTGAAAACTAAGTGAAAAGGATTCCATTTGTCTTAGTATTGGAAATTTACTTTGGAATCTACTAATGAGCTCTTATTGGCTTGCACTTTAGCGTTTCAATCATGAGCCAATTTATTTTAATTGATTTTGATGTTATGATCTTTAAAGGAGTAAAAGAAAGTTTTTAAGAGAGCTCTAAAAGAACGTTCAAAGTCTTGAATCTTATGTATCCTACATTGCATAAATTCATGTTTTGGTATCTATGCTCCAATACTTTTACATCATGAAAGAACTTTGAAGTCATTAAGAATTAAGGATTCAACATAATCTTATATTTTTCGAGTATATAAGTTTTGATCTTTATCTGCTCTTATACTATACTCTAAAAATTAATTAGATTGCTCTAATGTTGTTATATACTTAACATGTTAAAAAAAAAAAAGTATTGGATTTTCATTCGTGTTTTCTTTGAATATTATTCTTGATACTCCTTGAAATAACTTGAAAAAGATTCCATCTACACTTGACTTCAAAACTATCTTTGGAATCTACATTTAGAGATCACGTCTGGCTTATACCCTAAAATATCTCATTCCTAAAGCCAAACACATAGAAATCAGATATGATCTTATTAGGGATCATGTGCAAAATGGAAACATATGTATTGAACATATATGCATTGAAAAACAATTAGCCGACATATTTATGAAACCCTTGAGTGAAGATAGATACATTCCTAAGGAGAAAATTAGGCATATGTGATCCTTTTTATTGAAGAGATATAAAAGGGAGCAAGCAGTCTCATGATACATTCCTCCCATTTCTAAAAACCCATGAAACATGAGTCAAATTTGTTATCTATAGATTCCTTACTCATGTATCATTGTCCCATAAAGAGTTTATAAGGATTGGAAGCAAGGAAAACCTTTTAGAAGCAAAAAGGAAGAGAAAAGAAAAAGTCTGCACTTGGGCCGACCCAACCCAGAACAGGGTCGACCCAACGTTGAGTCGACCCAAGAAAAATCTTGAGTCGACCCAACGTCGGGACCCCACTGTTAAAAGGGGACCCGAGAGCATATCTAGGGCACTGTTTACCTTTTGTCCTCTTCCGAAAACCCTATTTCCCATTCTCAACTCTTCTCCAATCATCTCCAAATAGTAGAATACTTCAAGATCTTGGAGAAATGGGACCCAAGAGAGTCGTAGCCAAGCTATCCGGAAGAGTCTCACGATCTTGTTTAGAGCCTAGGATATGTATCTTGTCTTTTTCTTCATATCTTTAAATCTTGATTGAGGAACATTGTACTTATTTTGGGAATTAATGTATGAAAAATGTTCCTATTTTGATCAATGAAGTCTAAAGCTTGTTCTTTATTGCATCTTTTCCCATATATGTTTTTGATGATAACAAAAAGGGGGAGAAGAGAAGGAAAGAGTATATATAGGAGAAGAGAAGGAAAGAGTATATAAAGGAGAAGAGAAGGAAAGATAGAGTATATAAAGGGAGAAAGAGTGTATAAAGGGAGAAGAAAAGAAGGAAAGAGTATATAAAGGAGAAGAGAAGGAAAGATAGAGTATATAAAGGGAGAAAGAGTGTATAAAGGGAGAAGAAAAGAGTATATAAAGGGAGAGACGAAAAGATAGAGTATTCACTCTAAGAAAAGAAAGAGTATTACTTTTGTGAGAAAGAGTGAGTAAAGAAGTTATGAAAAGAAAAGAGAAATAAATGGGCAAACAAATTAAAAATCATATAAGAAAGCTTACATATCTAAGGGGGAGCAATTTGTAACAATGAAAATCATCAAATCAAAAATTTCTATCATAATTCAGAATTTGGCACATATAAATTCAGAATTTGGCACGCTCCTTTCTCACCCCGATACATAAGCTGAAACTCTTATTTTATCTCAAATTTTTGAAGTTTCATTACTAATGAATTATAAATGAAAGGGGGAGTAATTCAAAGAGTCAAATTGGCGATTTTTGGATGATATAGGGGGAGATATCACAAGTATATATGAAAAGCTGAAATTCAGAAATTTAATCTCTTTTATAAACTGATTTTAAAGACAAGTATCAATAGGCTTATACTCTTTGTTTTGTAATCATCAAAAAGGGGGAGATTGAGGATGATAGTGTTATTTTGATGATTAACAAGTAATTATCTAGAGCATGCTATAAGTTAAATTGATACTTCATTTATAAGTTCATTACTCTCAGTGCATTTGCTTAATTGAAAATATATATATAGTCTTGTTCATTTGGATGAATCTAACCTTGAGAATGCAGCAAAGTGTGGATTGAGTCGACCCATAGGTTGATTGGGTCGACCCCGGCACATCGAGGAATCATCTGGCACACTCCTGCAAAAACAGCACAAATGAACAGTGAGTTGGGTCGACCCAAGGGAAGCAAGAGTCGACCCAACCTCCAAAGAACCTCAAAATGCAAAGGAAGAATGCTCTCTGGATTTACTGAGAGGGTCGACCCAAGAAGAAGTTGAGTCGACCCAAGTAAACCTTGAGTCGACCCAAAGAAAGGTTGAGTCGACCCAAGTGAAGAAAGGCTGAAATTCAAGGTTCTGATTTTCCTGAGCTTGGGTCGACCCAAGAAAAATGTTGAGCTGACCCAAGGTTTGAGTCGACCCAAAGAAAGGTTGGGTCGACCCAAGGCAACAGAAGGCTGAATTTCAAGTTTCTGTGTTTTCTGAGAGGGTCGACCCAAGGAATGTTTGAGTCGACCCAAGTGAAGGTTGGGTCGACCCAAGGACAGGTTGAGCCGACCCAAACACGGGCTGAACATAACGGCTAGTTGTGCAGAAATGCTTTTTGGACTCCCAACGGCTATAAACGGCTAGTTTCTTCAATCCAACGGTCAGAAAGGACTATTTGGAGGTTGGAGAAGTATTTAAGAGGGAGTATTCATCAGAGGAAAAAAAGCTTTTGGGAAAATACATCAAGTGCATTCAAGAGAGAACCCTAGCAAGGCAAGCTTCATTCAAGAGCTTCATTCAAGAATCAAAAGAAAGGGATTGAGCAGATTCAAGAGGCATCAAGAGCTCCTTCCCCCATTGAAGAGTGAAGCTTCCTTGACAAAGAAGAGCAAAGCAACTTCAAAGCGATAACTTCCTTCTAAACTCTTCTTTGTTGTTCATATTGTCTTATATGCTCATTTAGGAGTTAAATCTTTTATTTTCACTTGCTTAAACACTTTGTAAAGGTTCATTGGTAAGCCCGCAAAACCAACAAAGGTTTTTGGTGAACCCGTAAAACCAAAGTTGTATAGGTTCGTTGGTGAGCCCGCAAAACCAACAAGGTTCTTGGTGAGCCCGCAAAACCAAGTGTATAGGTTCGTTGGTGAGCCCGCAAAACCAACAAGGTTCTTGGTGAGCCCGCAAAACCAAGTGTATAGGTTCGTTGGTGAGCCCGTAAAACCAACTAGGTTTTTGGATTGTGAGCCCGGAAAACAATCCAACTGTAATCCGCGTGATTATAGTGAAATCCCAAGGGTACGCTTGGGGAGTGGACGTAGGTGCTAAGGAGAGCACCGAACCACTATATATTGTGGTGTTTGCATTGTGCTTGTGCCTCTATTTTCTCTTGCTTTACCTTCTATTATTGCATTAGTTTAACTCACTCAAATAGCCTAAGAAAGCATCCACCGCACTTAACTAAGAAAGTTTTTAAAAGCACCAAAAGTTTAAAAGAAACCAATTCACCCCCCCTCTTGGATTGTCACCTTGGGCAACACAGGGGCTCAAGGCTAGGCTTGATCGGTCCAAAGGACAGTGGGTCGAGGACTTGTACAATGTCCTTTGGGC